>NC_134888.1:12492739-12552739 GCF_041734735.1 Babylonia areolata | reverse complement strand
CCTTCGTTTGTCACTTGACATTTATGACAGAAAGGGTGTGGATTGTTGGGGTACATTTTTATATTCAATAAATACGATTACTCCCACATATTCATCGGGACGATCGATCCAAAATTGAACAATCTAGAATTTAATGACGACAGATGAGGATGGTAATACCCATTAACAGAACAGAATCAAACTTTGCTTTTGCAAAAGTATCAGTTCAATTTATCTCTCTTTTTTATACTTAAATGCTGCTCTCATCCAAAACAGAACATAGGTTTCCTCACCCAGTGTTGTCAGTGAATCTCCATCAGCAGTGTACAGTGACGGTTGAAAACCTTTCTATTGCATTTTTCGGAACTGATTCTGTTTACAAATATTTAATCATGTATTATTTATGAATTTTATACAACTTCAATAAGTCGCTGTGCATGGTTCAGACACACACAAATAGAGAGGCACACAGACAGAGACAGACAGATGGACAGCCTCACACACACACACACACACACACGCGCGCGCGCGCGCGCGCGCGCGCACACACACACACACACACACACACACACACACACACACACACACACACACACACACACACACACACACACACACACAGAGTTTCACTGGCACATTCATTCATCAGTATGTTTTTTCAAGATGGCTGGGGAATGGTTGGTACAGTTGAGGTCATCAGTCAGATCGTCGGTCAGATGATTTTTTCTTTCTCTTTCGCTCACTTCTTTCTGTCTTTCTTTCTTCTTTTCTCTCTTTGATTCTATTCTTTCCTTCTTTCTTTTCTTTCCTTCTTTTTCTTTGTTTGTTTCCTTCTTTCCTTTACTCATTTCTTTTACTTTCTTTCCCTCTAGTTTTCTTTCTTTTCTTTCTTTCTTCTTCCCTTTCTTTCTTCCTGCATTCATTTTGTTTGTTTATTTGTTTTTTACTTTCTGCTTTTCTTTTTCTTTTCTATCTTTGTTTCCTTCGTTTTCTTTTCTTTGTTGATTTCCTGTCTGCGTTCCTTTCTTTTCTTCTTTCATTTTCTTTCTTTCTTTTCTTTCTTTTTCAATTTCTTTCTTTCTTTCAAGTCAAGTGTACTTCATTATCTCACATGAGAAATCACACTGTAGCCTAAAAAAAAAAAAGCAACAAACATATAAATATGCTTTTCTTTCGACACTCTATCTATCCATCTGTCATTCTCCCCGCTGTTCATCTGTTCTTTTCATAGCCGGGTCCATCGCTCTGTCATTCCTTTGCATTCACCGCCACCACCCAGTGGGACTCCTTGTCATGGAGATCAAGACACTCTGAGTCCACTTCCAGTTCCAAAACCAACGTCTAGACTCATCTGTTCAAAAAACTGCCTTTGATATTGTTATGCATAATATATTTATTTGTGTGCATGCATTCAGTTTGCTTCGCAAATTGTATTCAGTGTGTACTGTTGACTGGTGCATTGTCTTGTCACCGTTTGTGATGTTTCTCACTTGGTTGGACGTACTTGCATGTTATGATGTATGGTCTATCATACTGCAATGAATGTGCCCTTGTTGGAACTGTTACACCGTAAAGTGATTGGAGCAAAATTTGTTTGAGTATGCGCGCTATATATGGTCTGTTCTGTTGAAGCATTCCGCAATATGTGCATTTACAGACAATAAAGTTGTATCTTATCTTATCTTATATCTTATCTTATCCTAGCTGATCTAATCCAGTCTGATTTTACCTTATCTTATCTTATCTTATCTTATCTTATCTAGATTACTGACCTCTTCATGACTTTATCATAATATCAACCTGATTTGTGTTCCGTGTGTGTGTGTGTGTGTGTGTGTGTGTGTGTGTGTGTGTGTGTGTGTGTGTGTGTGTGCGTGTGTGTGTGTGTGTGTGTGATAATAATGGATACTTGTGGAGCGCTTTCTTCCCCAAGAGGGACCTCAAAGTGATTTACAATTAACATTGTACACATGCATTCAATTCAATTCAATTCAAAATACTTTGTCTGCTTCAACCAAAACAGAAAATTCTCTTTCGGCTCTCTTAAAATGCCCGTCAGCAAAAATCAAAGAGAAAAAAACGAACTGACACACCCTTCACTGATCACCCTGCACACATCAATTATTATGTAAGAAGAAAAACATGTGGGTAAGATACTATCACATTATGATTTGAAGTGAATCAACTGTGTGTGTGTGTGTGTGTGTGTGTGTGTGTCCGTGCGTGTGGATGCATCGTTATGTGTGTGCGCGTGCGTGCGCGTGCGTGTGTGTGCTTGCGTGTGTGAGAGTGTGTGCGCTAACATGCGCTCGCGCGTATGTGACGTTTCAATCATTATAAATGTAACAGGTAGCCAAAAAAGCGAAACGTTAGCGTTGCAATGCAAGAATGGGAAGTAACTCCTGTCCATTCCCATTGGACTAACAGAGTTATCCCAAATCCACAATTATTTCGTATGATTTCCTTAAAATATCTGTTTTCGTAAAGAAACTTTGGACACCATTCAAAATTTGTAAGTTCTTTTGCGTTCTCATTAAGATATAATGTAAATAGTAAATCTGATTTATTACAAAATTATATTTCGTGAGCGCTGGGGACTCAGTGGATTTAAAGGGAATAATTTTGGATCTATTTTGTTGTGGATCTTTATCCTGTCGGTGACGCCACTTTTGTAGCTGTGTACCCGAGTGGTATTGTTATATTAAAGGGGACGGTGCAAAAGAATTAATAATGACTGACTGAATTAAAGGATAGGAAAGATCCACACACAGGCCCAGGGGCATATATAGCAGGCCAGTCACAAACGGGTTTTTCTATTGTTTTATTTACAATGGTAAAGTAAGTAAAGAAGAAGAAGAAAGAATGAGAAGATAAAGAGAACACAGTGCAAGTGATACGTAGCGAGACCACTGTCCGTTGGGGTCGCGACACACTCTGCTCGCGTGGCCCTTTCACTGCCTAAAATAAGTTCTTTTGTTTTCTCCACGTTCAGTTCGAGAAAGGTATCCTTTGAGAAAGAGTTTATGACACTAATTTCTAAAAAAAATACTGTGCGTCCATGCCAATACTTACAAAGGAAGAAAAATAGTGATTTAACACACAAAAGCATAAGATATTTCAAAGACTACATCTTTCTTGGTAGTCCATCGGTTTCGATGATGACATCTTACACAGCCCATCTGCTGTGGACTCGCAGGGGGCTGTGGACTCGCAGGGGGCTGTGGAGTCCAGTTTTTGACCGGCATGGTCGACGGGCGCACTAGCCGAGTGGTTAAAGCGTTGGACTGTCAATCTGAGGGTCCCGGGTTCGAATCACGGTGACGGCGCCTGGTGGGTTAAGGGTGGAGATTTTTACGATCTCCCAGGTCAACATACGTGCAGACCTGCTAGTGCCTGAACTCCCTTCGTGTGTATATGCAAGCAGAAGATCAAATACGCACGTTAAAGATCCTGTAATCCATGTCAGCGTTCGGTGGGTTATGGAAACAAGAACATACCCAGCATGCACACCCCCGAAAACGGAGTATGGCTGCCTACACGGCGGGGTAAAAACGGTCATACACGTAAAAGCCCACTCGTGTGCATACGAGTGAACGTGGGAGTTGCAGCCCACGAACGCAGAAGAAGAAGAAGACCGGCATGGTCGCACGGCATGGTAGTTCACACTGGGGACAGGGAAACTGTCCTGGTTCAGCTGGCACAGTTGCAGCTACCTTCCTCCTCCCACGGGCCTCCGTGATGCTTGCATGGCGTCCCTCCTCAAAGCTGTCATGTCCCTGCCTTGAGAGAGCACGCCAGCCTAGCCGGTCCTGTGCACGGTGCTCAAGCTGTTTGGGGGTGATCCCGGCATTGGCTGCGTTGGCCTTCACACAGTCTGTGAACCACTTGCGTGGCCTGCCTTGGTTCCGTTTGCTTGAGCAAAGTTCGCCACACAGCAGCTGCTTTGGCATCCTGGAGTCTTCCATTCGGATGACGTGCCCCGTCCAACGAAGCTGGGTTTTCAAGATCATGGTTTCAATGCTGGTTGTCTCAGCAAGTTTGTGATTGGGTCCTGCCAGCAGATGCCGAGTATTGACCTCAGGCTGTGCATGTGGAACTGTTCCAGCTGTCTCACCTTTCAGAACGAGCGCACAGAAAAGCACACGGTACACCCCTTTCTTTTTGCTGTATGGCCGACAAGCCCGACTATCGATTGAGGACGAAATTGACCCCAGCTGCTCATCCAGCACCGATGGCAACGACGTTAATGTCAGCGTCTTCGAAGGTTGTGAAGACATGTCTTGTCCTGAAGATATCAAGCAAAGGCTGGACAGTCTCAGGCAGCTGTACACTGTCGTGAAAGACAAAGTTTCAGAGAACATCACTCAGGCGCAAGACAGACAGAAACGTGACTACGAAAAGCGCCACGGCCAAAAGCGAATGTTTGTGGTGGACGAGCAGGTACTTCTGTGGAATCTGCGTCGCGCGGATAGGAAAGGGGGGGAAATGAAGGCTCCGTGGCAAGGTCCCTATGTGGTACATGCTGTCAATCAAAATCAGACTTAATTTTGAAAACCCCTGACGGCACAATCTTAAAGCAAGCAGCACATGGCGTTAATCTAAAGCCGTACAAAGCTTCAAACGACTACGGTCCACAAACTTCAACGAATACTGGTGATCATGGCAGCTTCCATGCTCCTGAACACCACGATCAGCGTGTATACTCAAAGTGGAGATGAGAGAAGGTGGCTCGATCACAACCCCCTTGGCAGAGCTGAAAGCCAAGAGAAAATTTATTTGGTGAACCTCTGTGGGCACTTAGAAAGGGTTGTTTCATGCGAGTGTTAAACGTGTTCTTAAAGAATTTTAATCATGGAAGAACTTTAGCACAGTCGTTTTATAGCATGGGCGATACAACAGATACAGTTTCTGTTACTTTGCAAGTGCACTTTTATACAATTTCGACTGCAATGGACAAAATACAAGAAATAATACTTTAAATTGGAACGCACTAAACTCTGTCAAACTTTTGGTTATTTCGAACTTGCACACACATGAAAAACTAGAGCAGTCTTTTTTTCCTGGGGTAGTGTTAATTTTCTGGGCGTAGTCATTTTTTCCTGGGTGAAGGAGTGTAATCTTCCTAGGAAAATAACACTCCCAGTGTTATTTTACTGGGAAAAAAACACTCCTGTAGTGTTGTTTTTTTCCCCGCAGTGTTATTTTCCGACTGCACCGGAACTACGGTCCGTACTGGTCGACGGTCGAGCACGAAGTGTGGTCCGTGGTCCTGAAAATAGACTTGCGGGAGGACTGACTCGGCGCGTTGGGTTACGCTGCTGGTCAGGCATCTGCTTGGCAGATGTGGTGTAGCGTATATGGATTTGTCCGAACGCAGTGACGCCTCCTTGAGCTACTGATACTGATACTGATACTGACTCGGCGAACTGCCGAACAACTTTGACCAAAAATCTTGTGTTCACGAACACATGCATAGAGAGGCGGTCGGGTCTATGCTTTGACTGCCGCCTCGAACAACGTCATTCATGATGTTGTTTTCATTGTGACTGACCACTGTTCTGAAAAACCGGACAGTGTAGGACACGCCGCTCAGTGGACTGTGAACAGCCCAGCCGAGTTGACAACAGCAGGACAACAGCTCTGTTTATTTTTCACACACACACACACACGCACATGATAAATCAAATTAAATAAAACACACTTGGCCTCAAAGGCGAAAGTCATTGGGTTGTTAGACCCCAGTCGTGATATTTTACATCGAAGCCTTCAGATGATATTTTTTATGAACACAAATCACTTTGTCACTCTGAGCTGACGCATAAGCTCTGTAAGGGAAATCACTCAGTAACTATGTCACCTGTCAATGTCCGGTAGAAGTTACGTCCCCTGCTAAGATCATTTGTGAATGCCATTTTCACAAACCTTCCCAGTCTGTAGAAATGTGTCACATGCCATTGAAAGCTTTGCAATGTTATGACATGAAAGCACTATAGTAAGTGTCTCCTCCTCTAATCCATTGCTGATATGACAAGAAAACGCAAGTGTAGCTTCAGAATTTCCCACCTACTTTGTAGGCCCTGAAGTCTGCCTTTGATTTGGATGTGTACAAAACAGGATCAGGGCGAATCAATATCAATATAAAATCAGAAGGGAAAAAATCGATATCTAAACGGACTGAAAAGTTTCGACGCATCACATGGACGTGGAACACACACACACACACACACACACACACACACACACACTTTGGGAAAAAGAACAACTGAAATACACACCGACACACACGCGTGTGTGTGTGTGTGTGTGTGTGTGTGTGTGTGTGTTCGTGCGCCCGCGCGTGTTTTCTTTTCTTTCTTTCTTTTTCTATGTACATTATTACTAGATTACCATGCTTATGACTTAGGTAGTATTGTGTAGTGTTGACCCTGTTCAGGCCGGGCAATAGATGTAAAATATATATATATATATATATATATATATATATATATATATATATAAATCAGGCGCCAGTGCTTATGTGTCTTGTCTTGTCTTGTCTCCCCCACTCCCCCCCCCCCCCTTCTCTCTCACCAACATTTGGATGCAGTGATCATTTACCAATCTGCATCACATGGGCAAAACGTGGCATAAAGTTCCCAAAAACTACCATAAGATTATTAATTATAGAAATTTCATGTTTTGATAAAGATCTCTTTTTGTTTGATTTAATGGATTCCTGTCTGCCATCTGTTTACCAGTTTACTAATCCTGACGAACCACTTGAAGTCTGGTATCACAATTTTCTAAATGTTTATAACAAGCATGCACCACTTAAAACAAAACTTGTCAAAAATTACCCACAGAAACCATGGATGACTCAAAGCATAGCAATCGAAATCAGTCAGAGAGACGAGCTTTTAGATAAGGGGAATCAAGAGGAATTCAAAACACAAAGAAATAAAGTTAATAGTTTAAAACGTTCAGCAAAAATTAAGCATTTTCACGAAATGATTTCCTCTAAAGCTGACAGTAGATCGATATGGAGATCTATCAATCAGCTAACCAATAACAATAAAACTTCACAACACCCAATACCCAAAGATATCTCTGTGGAAAACCTAAATGGTCATTTTTGTAACATATCCAGCTCTACAATAAAATCCAACAAAACCAACTTTAATCAGTTAGATGTTCTAGAAGATTTCTGTTTGTCCAAAAATATCACATCCACTTTGAACATTCCCCCTATGTGTGTACATGAAGTATATAATGCTCTTGTTCACTTAAAACAGACAAGTACAAGAAGACTTGATGACCTAGACGGAAAATTTTTTTAAATGGCTGCTCCAATTATCGCTGAAACACTGACTTACGTTTACAATTTATGTATATCAAAAAATCAGGTCCCAAAAGCATTTAAAACTGCGAAAGTTGTACCCATATTTAAGAATGGTAATCGTTCGGATCCCTCTAATTATAGGTCAATTTCTATATTATCTATACTATCTAAACCGTTAGAGAATCATTTGAAGAAACATACTCAACCAACCATTTCAATGAATTTAGTCTGTTTCACCCAAATCAATCAGGATTTAGGCCTAACAACTCCTGTCATACAGCACTAACCAACTTCGTTGATCAGTGGCGTACTAATATTAACAACAACGAAATAACAGGTGTTCTTTTTGTAGATTTTGCAAAGTCATTTGATGTTATTGATCACACTCTTCTTATCAGAAAACTAAAACGATATGGGTTATCTCACAATACTTTAAAGCTAATGTCTTCGTTTTTGTCCAACAGAAGGCAAATGGTTTCAAATGACAGGGTCAAATCTCAGCTTTTACCCATAAGTTACGGTGTTCCCCAAGGTTCTGTTCTTGGACCTATTTTATTTTCAATTTACATTAACGATTTACCCCTGTTTATTGAACCACCTTGTGAGTTATTTGCAGATGACACAACGATACACACTAAACGTCATAGAATAGAAGGAGTATCATCATCCTTGCAACAAAGTATTAATGATATAGTAACATGGTCTGAACTTAATCATATGTGCTTACACCCGAAAAAGACGAAATACATTGTCATTACCACAAGACAAAAGCGCCAAAACCTTCTGCCCACTCGTTCTTCATTGTATATCAATGGCGTAATGATTGAGGAAGTCAGTCATCACAAAGTACTTGGTCTTATTATTGACAGTAACCTGCCGTGGTCTCAACATGTTATTGTGACTTGTAAAACTTTATCCAAAAAGATTCATCAACTTTCTAAAATCAAGCATTTCTTAAACAAGCATGGACGTAAATTATTTTTTATGCTTATATCGAACCACATGTAAATTATGCCTCAACAATATGGGATTCTGCCAGTGAAAATGTTTTAAAACAACTCATGAGTCTACATAGAAGAGCCTTAAAGCTGATACATCTGAAATCTTCGTCATTAACTGTCTCTGATTACAAAGATTTAGGTATTCTGCCATTGAAATGGAAACTCATTCATAATAAGGCGCTTTTCATGTTTAAGATCATGTCTGGTTTTGCTCCTCCATATCTAAAACAGCGATTCCTAACAAGTACTATACGTAACAACAAGATCATGGTACCACTGCCAAGAGTTGATTAATTTTATTCAAATCGAGTCTCACTTACTCTGGCGGTTGCCTCTGGAACAACATTTTAACTAGTTTTAATGTTCATACAAGTTTCACTGTTTTCAAGAAAAGGTATCATGAATACGTGATGGAAAATTTTGCAAGTTCTGTTTAGTATACCATATTATGTTATGTCATATGATATTACTGTATTTCACCACATGTCTCACTCTATCTCTTTATCTCATCCTCTCTATAAATTCTATCCCCTCTCTCTTCTGTTGCTTTCCCCCCTCGCCCCCCTCTCTCTCTCTCTCTCTCTCTCTCTCGCTCCGCATTTTTATAAATTACGTATTATTTCTTATAAATATGATGCCGATTATAATGTTGTTTCTTTTCTCGTTTTTCTATGAATTTGTTAACATTTACTCATTTCTTGGGGTCTTCTTCATACCTTTTCTTTAGACATTTTTCCCTTTCGAGGGCTGGAGAAAGCAATTGTTTGCTTACTCTAATGCTATCGGAAATAAGATCCATTCATTCATTCATTCATTCATTCATTCATTCATTCATCCTCTCTCTCACTCACTCACTCTATCTCTCTCATTACCATATTCATATACATTATTGACATGAATGCAGGTATCATGATTATGAACTTGTAAATGCTACTGTACAATTGAGTGTATTTGAATTTCATGTATGTTTTTCTATAACCTTTTGTCATCTTGTAAACATTTTGATTTCATTTCTTTTGCCCTGAGGGCTGGATGTAAAAAGGCATATACATGCTTATTCCACTTCCCTCATTAAAAAGATTCGTTCGTTCGTTCGTTCTCTCTCTCTCTCTCTCTCTCTCTCTCTCTCTCTCTAAAAACCCCAACAACTGTCCAAAATCAAGCACGTCCTTGACCACCAGTCATGGAAATTGTTTTTCCAAGCACATCAATATCCATTCTAAAATCGATTACGCATCAATACTATGGGACTCCGCCACACGGCTGAACACCATGAAGCCATCACTCCTGGGCTCAGCTGAGCTGGTTCTGCTAAAAATAAACTTCCCTTTTAGACTCGGCGAATAATCTCCCACTAATCCGTAGATTAGAGTCACTACAACAAAGGAACTATAACAATGCACAAGATTATGACAGGATATTCACCACTAACACTGATATACCTGAAACAATTTTCTCAGTGCATATCAAGTTCACCAAAGAATCCCTCAGAAGTCCATATCCCAGCCCCAAGAATTGATTTGTTCAAATCCATTTCGGTTTACTCAGGGGCCACTCTATGGAACCCACTCCCGGAAACAATTAAACAACGCCACTGCCCAACAACCTTGAAAAAGTTAATTAAAAAAAAACTTTTCCCACCTTATGCCAGTGTAATGTACTGCTCACCTTGTTGATACCATGAATCACACTTGCCGCCAGTGTAATGTACTGGTCACCTAGTTGATACCATGAATCACACTTGCCGCCAATGCACAGTTGCCCAAGACCCCTACGCCCCCATCACCAAACCTAATCATATTGCTCTCCTGTTTCCCAATGTGAACTGAAGTACTATTCTGTAATTATATATTTCATTCGTTTGAAATGCATGTTACTTCTGTTTGCTTGTTTCTTTTCTTTCCAATCAAATGTAGTTTTATATCGATGCAATAGTTACCATTAGTTACCATTTGCTTCTTTATCTCGACTTGTGTACCAATATCCGCATATATATATATATATATGTGTGTGTGTGTGTGTGTGTGTGTGTGTGTGTGTGTGTGTGTGTGTGTGTGTGTGTGTGTGTGTGTAGCCAAGTGCTCAGCTGGCTAAAATGTCCACTTCACACACACACCAAAGCAGACTACGATTTTTCACAGCTAACCTGCTGGCCTTCAATTACTCGCGCATAGCGCGTGACGCCACTGGAATTGTAAACTGAAAGCCCACTAATGCTCCAAATATTCATAAAACAAAATCAATGTATCATTTACTGCCAGATTGTGTCTGTTGTGCTTAGACACACACTAATCAGAAGTGTAAAGTTAGTGGGTACTAACTAAGTTGGAATTGTCTGACAGAAAAGAGTAGAAATGATAACAGAGACTTCAGGCGGGTGTTGGGTTCTTGTAGTGTAGTTTATTGTCTTAAAGATGCACACTACAAGAGCAGTCGTTAATTATATTCTGCAATGAGGGAGCCACAGGAGGCTTATTATCTTACAAGAAGCATATTTGATTTTAGTTTAATCGTTCGTCAGTGTGGGGATTTTAATTAACTCACAGCACATGCCGTAAAGCGGATGGCAATTTTACTCAGTACAGTGAAGGTGTCCAACCACTGAAATGTTGAGGTAACTGTGACGTAACACTATTCAAATTCGAATTTGAAATGAAAACTGTTAAGCATCCAGCTCGTCACTTTCCCCGGCGCTGCTCTGAGAAGCTGACAGAGCGTGTCACACACAGTCAGTTGCCTAACATTCTACTGCACTGTCTTCTCATCTTATCTTCTGTCCTGCTGTAATATTGTAATAAAACAAAAGAAAACCCTCTGCGACTGGCCTCTTTTTGTCCTTGTCCTGTGCGCAGTTTGTTTTTTGTTTTTTATCCTTTCACCTTCATATCATGCTTTTGTAACACTTTTATGATGTACCACTCCGCTCATGGTTACACAAGTGGCGTCGCCGACACTGAGGATATTGATCCTTGATTGATCCGACAAGAAATTGATCCAAAAATATTCACTGGCATTCAAGAATATTCCTTTTCCTTGTAATGTTTTGATTACTCAATCCTTTTCTCAGTTAAATCATAACCTGTTACCACTCAGTCGGTTACACACACACACACACACACACACACACACACACATATATATATAGATAGATAGATAGATAGATAGATAGATAGATATAGATATATATATATATCGATTAGACTGATGATTATAATGCATGTTACTTTGTACTTCCTGAGTTGACTTGACTTGCAGTTCTCTATTTCAAACAAAAGTTATGGCCAACTGTCGCGCCCCGACCCTCCTGGGACGGGACCTAACTTCTCACACAGAAGGAATCAGGAACTTGGAAAGTTAAATAAAGTTTTATTCCCAACAAACAATTGCAAATACAAACAATGACAATAAAGAAAAACCCCAAACAATAATATACTGTTACAAACTATGGCATATAACACTCATGCAATCAAAACACGCGCGCACATACACACACACACACACACACACACACACACACACACACAAAAAAAAAACCCACCTTGGATCCCGAGTGATGACATGAAAGTCGATGATGGATGTCCTTTCTGCCCTCCCTCCGAAGCTGGAACATGAGGGAAAGAAGGGGAGGGGACAACCACAAGTCTTGACCTTGACCTCTCCCACCTACCCCTGACCGCAGACGTGAGCGGCACTGTTGAAGGGCTGTCGGAAAAGCTGGAGTGATGAGGTTCCATACAAGATGATAAACGATGATGACTGCGACGAGGGACGACAATGAGGAGATGGATGAAAGGGTGATGAAAGGAAAGGGTCAAGGGACGCAACTGGGCTGAGAAAAGGGAAACGAGGGAAAAGGGACGAAAGGGAAAGCTGGGATGTAGTGTCCACGCTCAACCCAGGACGCTGTTGGAGTCTGGCGAAGGGACGCTGCCAGTTTATCGTCCCAGCGGACTCAGGTGGGAAAGGGAAATACCAAGAACAGGAACAGGCCTATAAGGCCAATATTACTATGGCAGTAATATCACGAACTAGTGTAAACATTAGAATAACGATTTTAAGACTAATTCCATTATTAGAAAATCTGCATTAATCACTGCACTTGGCAAACATGGCTCAGTTCCAATAAGTGGTTTACATAAAACCCAACCAAATGCAAAACTACTACTACTACCACTACTGCCACTACCACCACTATTACTTCCTCCCGAAACCTGGAGGGGGTCAAGCTGGTGTTCTCTTGACCCCCTCCCGGGGGGGTCACTTCCTTGTCGTGGTCAGGAGGCTTTGTGGCCAGTGATCGAGCGAGCTATGTCGGCGGGGGCATCAGTGCTTCTGGGGGTTGGCTGCTCTAGTCCCAGGTCTTAAGCCCAAACTAAACCTGACCCACTGTCCCTTTCGCTATTCTCTATTCTTTTTACCGCCTCTTTTCTGTCCTCAGCTCCCCATCAAGCCTTCTTTTCCACATTCTTTTTTCTCTGCGGCCTTCTTCAGGCCTGCCGTGTTTGCCGTGCGGCGCGACCTGTGATGGAGGGGAATGAGATCCTGGGGATTGAGAGAGCACGCTGCTCTCAACACATCCCTTTGGCTCGGACCTCTCCTAAGACAGATGGCACACATTGGCCCGTGTGTGTCAATCGGCTACCCCTTCGTGGGGCTGGGTCAAGACTGGCAGTTTGGAGGCTAGCTAGGATAACCCCCGTAGTGCTCGGTTCTCTGTCCGCGGGAGCTGGGTATGATCGGGGGGGAAAACGTTGGAGCTAAGCTGTTAGTCGTATATCCCTCCCGAAACCTGGAAGGGGTCAAGCTGGTGTTCCCTTGACCCATGGTGGGTGGGTAAGGGAGGGATGAATATACAATTAATAAACCATGAATTCCAAACAAACACCCCCCCCCCCCCCCCCCCCCCCCCCCCCCCTAAACTTAGCAAAAGAAGGAGACCAGGAACAGACAACTCGGACTCGGATTCGGAGGTCGTTGAGACCTCCGGATTTTGGCCGTCGTGGCTTGTGATGGAGGACGCTGATGACGACAAGCCCTTGTCGGCTCTCAGCCCCTTCGCTATCCAGAAGGGCTTCCAGTGTCTGGCGGAATCACTGAAATCTATCAAGAGGCTGAGGAGCGGAGCATTTTTGGTGGAGAGTCTAAAAGGCAGACACAGCTTCTGCTCAAGGCGACCACTTTTGTGGATAGGGCGGTGAGGGTTTCCCCTCACAAAGGTCTCAACTGTTCAAAGGGGGTTATCAGATGCCCGGAGTTGAGAGGAGTATCTGAAGCAGAGATCAAGAGCGAGCTGTCCTCTCAGGGAGTGACCGACGTTTACAGGGTGACAGTAAAGAAAGGGTCGGACAGAGTCCCGACCAACACATTTTTCCTCACCTTCTGCTGCCCGAATGTCCCCAAGGACATTCGGGTCGGATACCTGATGGTGAATGTAAACCTGTACGTGCCGTCCCCTCTAAGATGTTTCAAATGCCAGAAATTCGAACACGTGCGGGACCGATGCAAGGAGGAAGAGGCGTGTGGCACCTGTTCAAAGGCAGCGCACCAGGGCGAATGCGTCAGTCCAGCCCGTTGTGCGAACTGCGGAGGCGGCCACCCGTCCTCATCAAAAGACTGCCCTGCCTGGATAAAAGAAAAGGAAATCCAGAAGGTGAAGACGGAGAAGAAAATATCATTCTTTGAGGCAAGAAAACAAGTGGAGGCCGCGTTGCCTAAGGCGTCTTACGCCTCTGTCGTCAGACACAGGATGGTGGACGTCGCGGTCCAGACGACGTCCACAGGGACCACGGCGGCACAAGGCAGCCCTTTTAGTTTTGGCGCGAAGCGGAGGGGAGAGGGATGAACAGCGAGCGAGCGCGAAACGTTGGAAAGGTGATAGCCTGGACAGACAGGCAGGCAGTATATGAGGCAGCGCTTTGCCGCACCACTAACTTCGCGCTGTTCTCTGCGGAGCGCATGTTACACGGGCAGTGTGTATAGCTGTGAACAGCTTCGCTGCTGCTGATAAACTGTCAGAAACAGGGTTATGTGCTTTTAAAAAATAATACTCTATGTCAGAATGCAACAAGAAGGGCGCTATGGGTGTGAATGGATGTGTGATTTTCTGACAAATTTAACGATACCAAACATGAGTAGGTTTAATTTCCTACAGGCAGTGTACAAGCGGTCCAAAACTTAGCGAGCACACGAACATTCTGTTCGAACTGAGGAACACACACGAAACGTAGTTCAATTTCAACTCCGTGTTGTGTGTGTACATCGTTTTACTTGGAGATAAAACTTGTATCATGATATACATGCATGTCTCCACGATACAACTGGAAGGAAAATATAGCCGATACAGTTACCTAGAGGTGGCAGACCGCCCCGGAATTAGTGTCAGTATTTAACGGTCAGCTCCACTGAGAACTGCTGCCAGCCACTTAAGTTTCACACTTCTCTCAACATCACGGGAAGAGAGACGGACAGACAGACATATATGCAGGGACAGACATACTGAGAAACAGAGGAACGTGTACGGAGAGAGAAAGGGGAGAGGCACAGAGAGAGAGGGAGAGAGACAGACGCACAGAGAGAGAGAGAGAGAGAGAGAGACGCACACAGAGAGGGGGAGAGAGATTTTCGCCGACTAGATGTTTTGCGTGTCAGTATGTGTGCCTTTGCTTGCGACATGCATTTGGTCAGTCTAAAAGATACACCTTGACGATACCATGCTTTTAGTAAACGATCACAATGTAACGTACTGACATGCATTTGTAAGTTCTAAATAATAAAATCCGTTCCTACCTGAACTTATAAATCCGTATGAACTCCTTGTTTGTAGTTGGTAATCCACTCAGTTGAAGTGTGACACTGACTAAACTCAAACATTTTTTTTCTTTTCTTGTTTTTTCCTTACAATGTGTGTGTGCGGGAGGGAGGGATTCAGGGTGGAGAAAAGAACAGGGCTGAAAATTTCTTTATTCTTTACTTTTTGATTTGTGCCGTGATTCTCCTGCTTGGGGTACGACTTGCTGAAGCATGGGGGAGACAATAGTCATGTGCTCTTGCATGATGACACGTAGTTTGTCATCTTGTGACTGCATCCCTAATACTTTCTTTTTGAGTGAATTGACGACTGCATGTGTTGCCTCCCCCCCTTGTTCCCCGTGTAGTGCCAGGCCAAAACCGTGTGAATGAATGAATGGAATGCAGTGATTTTCTAGGATGTGTTGCTTGGGAATGATGCGTGTTTGTGGGAATTGTTGGCGGAAGAAAGACATGTACTGTTTGATGTCACTATCCAGTGTGTCAACGTCACTGTCTGTCAAGGGTCTTTGATGTGAGATGTTTATGTGAATGCCTGAGAACAGCGTGTTTAGTGTTTTAAACTTCTGGGAAATGTTCCTAGCTCTGAGGTTTATGTCCGCGTCTTGAGTCAGTTCACCTGTTTTCTTGACTACACTGTCACTGATGTGTTCTATTGTTTCTGGCTTGAGATATTTGTGACAGTGGTTTCCAATGAATGATGCTCCGTGGTATGCCTGTCTGTGTATTTTATGCTGTTGAAGTACAGCATCTAAGTGTTGTGTGACAGGGCCAGCCAGGTGTGGAAGGTCAAGCTGTGTCTTGAGATATTCAATGTCTGCATCTTTTTCTTCTACCATGTCTGCTAGCTCACGTTGCTGTTTTTGGAAATCACTGAGTGGTGTGCTGTCTCCTTCAGGCTCGTTAAATACAATCCTAGTTTCTAGCAATCTCTTTTCTTCTTCAGCACTTTGGATCTGACTCAGCTTGTCTACAAACTCAGAAAAGGCTGAGTCGCTGTCTATCTGTTTTCCCTGGCTGGCTATTGACTCTCCTATCTTTTTGTCAAGAGAATGACACTCCCCCTCCAGCAGGTCATGGTGTTTTTTGACCACTCCCAGAAGAATGTGCAGGTATGGGGGAGCCACTTGGCTAAGTTCTATGTCAACAATAGGGTCCCCTGACTACATTGTTGTGCAGGCTGGCGATTTTCTGCTTGGAGTGTTTGTATTTGCTGTAGTCTGTCTTGATGCCCTGTAATGTGCGCTGTGTGATGTTGCCTTCATTGCAGTGAGGTGGATTTTGTGTTTGTGATTTGGATGCTGTGCAGTATAAACATGGGTGTGTCCCCTGAGCACCTGACAGTCCATACAGTTTGAGGAGAAAGTCATAGTCCCCAAACAAGGTCACTTTGACTCTCTTGTTTCGCCATGTCATTGACTGCAGAGCAGTTAGCTGTTCTTTGTAGGGTTCTAAGATTCTTCTCAAATTGTCTGGACTGTCCTTGCAGTCTACAATGGCCAGGAGACACGTGTTGTGTTTTGAGTTGGGGTTGGTGAGATTTGCAATTTGAAGCATGAGTTTGAATGTCCCCCCTCCATGGTCCCCTCCAATTTTTACCCATATCTCATCCTGCGGTATTCTATCATCATGCCATGTCAACTTGTTTTCTCTGTCGTACTGCTCTAATAAGTTTTCTACCATCTTTGGAATGTCTTTGATTTTTCCTACTGTTGTTTCCTCCTCTGTTTGTCTTCCCTCTTTATCGATAAAGATGAGTTTTGTCTTTTCTATTTCTACCTCCCCAAACATTGCTTCTTTCTGCACCTCCCTCTCCTTCCTTTCCCCTTCATGTTCCACACCAATACTGGCATAAAACCTCTTTTGTATCCTGTGTTGTGCCCAGCTTAACCCCATGGCGGCTCTCAGTGCAGACCCTTGTTTTTTGGTCACTTTCACTGGGCCACATCCAGCAGCTTGCAGTATCTGTTGTCTGTGGCTCTGAGCTGATCTTTTGATTTCTGACCCCTGCTGTTTTACTATGGCTTCTTTACTGTTCCCTGAGATGTGCTTTCTGATTTTTTGCATAATTTGAGACCGTTTTTTCTTCAGAGGAGATGATGCTATGGCAGATGATTTACGGGGTTGTGTGACTTTTTTCAACACTATTGGCTGACCTCCAGTTTTGCATCTAACTGTTGATTTGTCTCCTGACTGAAACAATTTCCTGCGAATCAGTCGTGTGCATAATTTTTCTTCTTCTTCAGTAAGAGATTTATTCAGATCTTCATCCTCTGAGTCAACATACACCGTCTTACGTTTCAGTTGTGCGATGGGTGATATAGCTGCGTCAGTGACAGGTGTTTTGGGTGTGATTGGAGATGTGTTTGTGCACAGCGTTCTTGTTTTTTTGACTGGTGTTGATGTGGACTGACAAAATGACGTTGACACACTGTCGTTGGTATCTAAGCAGAGGTCAGACGGATCAAAACTGTCATCCGTGCATTTTTTTTACGGGTGCTGATCGTCTTTTTTTCGGACGACCAGGCTGACTTTTTGAGTGATGAAAAGAGCATGTTTTGCACTGATCCAAAGATAGATCTGGATCGAAAGTTGTCCAGATTTCTGACATTCTGTCAATGTCAAGTGCAACATTTTCATTTGCAGTTTTGAACTGAGAATTTCCATGAGTATGTTTCATTTTTATCATTTTTTTGTAGCACTTGATACAAATGCATGTGGGATGTTTGCCCTCTTCATCATTCGAAACATCTAGACCGAAAAAACGAAACAGTTCAGAAGAATACTTGGCACAAAGTCTTGCATTCAACCCCTTGTCTTTATCTCTTCTGAGAACCCGCTCACCACACACACGACACATATTATCCAAACATCTCAAGTGTTCACTGAAGGTGTGTTGCCCAGTCAGCAATGCTGCCACTACCGCACCAGATTCCATTTTTGTCGGCACTCACACACACACACTTAGGTCAAATAACTGGATGTAACACAAACACTCGGACAGTGTCTGGTAAATCACACAACACACTTAAAGTTCACATTCACTGGAATCATGTACACAAAAATGACAGCAAACAAAAACCGGTGTGCACGAATATGATTAAATGAAAATCACTTAAACAATACACCTTTCTCTGCTGGAAACATAGGCACAAAGAGCGCGGCGCGCGCTCCCCCCCCCCCTCCCCTCCCATCCCAGTGGAATCTAGGTCAGCAGCCGTGCTCCTGACCGCTCACTGAACTCTGAAACTAAATAGCTCTGCTGGAAGTTAAGCGGCACAGCCGTGGGACGCAGACGGACGACGTGCCTACCTTGTTAGAACCGTTGGCCTTGGGTGGAGGCGCCGTGTCCACCCCTTCCCATCCTGTGCGGCAGTCCTCAGGGGGCTGCTGGGCGGGAGCAGAAAGCCTCGGGCGGAGGCACGTTGTCCGCCTCCCGCCCCACCCCACCCTCCGGACCCCCTCGCCCCGCCTCTCGTCTGCCTGGCCCTCGGGCTGGCAGAAGTGGCCAGAAACCCCCCGTACCTCCAAAACTCAAGGAGGGGAGGGTTGCGGCCTCGGCGGGATCGGGAAGAGCCAATGTGGTGGATATTCCGGCTTGGTCGGAATCGGAGAAATTCAGTTCAAAAAATAGATACGCTATCTTAGCCGACCTTCAGCCACCGCAAGCAGAGGAGCAGGGGGTAGCGATGGATTAGGCTGCTACTTTACTTTTTTTTTTTTAACCTTTTTAATGCCAGTGATCCACTGGAACATCTGGGGGTTCTACGCCAATTTCCAGGCACTTCAGCTGCTTTGTCGTGCCTTGAAACCTTCAGTGCTGGCGCTGCAGGAGACTCTGCAAAGAGATGGCAAGGTTTTATCTCTCTCTGGTTTTAACTCAATTTTTAAACCCGCTCAACAGAAGCAAGAGGGATTGACGGGCGGTGGCAGTCAGAGTCACACTTGAGAAAACCATCACTGTCTGCTCTCTGTACCTTCCTCCTTCCGTCCGTGTTCTGAGGCAGGACCTCATGAACCTGGTCGACCAGCTCCCACAACCGTTTCTACTGTTGGGCGACTTCAATGGACACTCCCCACTCTGGGGAAGTGAGATGACATCAGCCCGAGGTCTTCTCTTGGAAAACCTTCTCTCCGATATGGACCTGTGCTGTCTTAACGATAAGTCACCCACTTACCTTCATCTGTCCTCTGGAAAGCTCTCGTGTTTAGATCTGTCGGTCTGCGATCCATCGTTGGTCCTGGACTACGAGTGGAGAGTGCACGACGATCTGCACGGGAGTGACCACTTTCCTGTCGTTCTCCGCCCCACAGATGGAGAAGGTGACTCTCTGCCTGACCGCCTGAACTATGACAAAGCCGACTGGGGAATTTTTACCACGAAGATAAGAGCGGAGCTGCAGGAAGAAACAGTATTAAAAAGCAAGGACCCTGCTGACACTCTGACTCAGATTGTTTTAGATTGCGCCAAAGCAGCAGTCCCATCGTCTACCTCCAAGCCTCAGATGCCAAGAACGTCCTGGTTCAACGCGAAATGTCGGGAGGCCCGTAAGTCTCGGAAGAGAGTGCAGCGACGCATCTTTCGGAGACCGGAGACCGATAGCGTTCGAACCCATCAACAGCTGAGGGTGAAAGCCAGGTATGTTTTTAAAAAGAGCCAGAGAAAGTCATGGAGAGATTTTTGCTCTTCCTTAACCTCCAACACACCCAAGAAGAAAGTGTGGAGGGTTTTAAAAAAAAATTAAGGGCAAAAACGTCTGCCCAACCTTTCATCACCTTAAACTTTCAGACGCTCTGGTCACAAGAAGAAAGCAGTTGCCAATTTGCTTGCCTCCACAACTGAACAGAACTCGAGATCTGCTAACAAATCTGCTCGGTTTCTCAAAACCATAAACCTGACAGAAAAAACACCCTGTAACTTCTCTTCCGGCAACACTGAGAATTACAACCTTCCTTTCACAATGAATGAACTTAAATCTGCCTTTCAGACCTGTACGGATTCCTGTCCAGGAATGGACGAGGTCCATTATAAACTCTTAAAACATCTTCCCGAAACCTGGTTGGACACCCTGCTCAAAGTTTACAACCACATCTGGATCACAGGCTTTTTTCCACCCTCCTGGCGGAAAGCCCTCATAATCCCGGTGCCGAAACCGGGAAAAGACCCCTCGAACCCCTCCAACTACCGCCTAATAGCACTGACCAGCTGCATCTGCAAACTGATGGAGAAGATGGTCAATGGTAGACTGATGTGGAAACTAGAGACCGACGGCCTTCTGGCGAAAGAACAGTGCGGTTTCCGCAAGCATCGCCGTTGACCATCTGGTTCGTCTGGAAACTACTGTAAGAAATGCCTTTGTAAACAAACAGCATGTGGTGGCCATATTTTTTGACTTGGAGAAAGCTTACGATACCACCTGGAAATTTGGAATCCTCTTGGACCTGCATAAGCTCGGCTTCCGAGGACACCTGCCTCAGTTCATCCACAATTTTTTGCAACACAGACAATTCCAGGTGAGGGTCGGCACCACCCTGTCCGACATTCACGAGCAGGAGCTGGGTGTCCCGCAAGGGAGCATTCTGTCGCCGGCTCTCTTCAGCATCAAAATTAATGACATCGTTCAATCCGTTCAGAAGGGATCGGACAGCTCGCTGTTCGTGGACGATTTCACCTTGTATGCAACTGGCAGCACGTATGCCAGCATCCAGCGACGGCTTCAGTTCTGTGTCAAAATCCAGAGTTGGGCAGAGGAGAATGGCTTCACCTTTTCGTCCTCCAAAACTGAATGTATTCATTTTCATAACTTTCGCCAGTTCTATCCGGACCCTGAAATCCGTTTGGGAAAATCCACCATCCCGGCAGTCAAGGAAGCCAAATTTTTAGGGGTCATCTTTGATCAGAAGCTGAACTTCCTCAGCCATATCAAACAGCTGAAAATATCTTGCCAAAAAGCCCTGAACATCATCCGAGTTGTGGCACACACGGGCTGGGGTGCTGATAAGAGAACTCTCTTGCACCTCTACAGAGCTCTGGTCCGGTCCAAACTGGATTACGGAAGTGTAGTATACGGCTCGGCCAGACCGTCTTACCTGAAACTGTTGGACCCTTTACACCACCAAGGGCTCCGTCTCAGCTTAGGTGCTTTTCGCACCACCCCTGTGCACAGCCTGTATGCAGAGGTGGGGGAACCGCCACTCTCCAACCGCAGACTGAAGCTGACCCTAAATTATTATTTGAAATTGTTCTCTGAACCTACAAACCCTGCTTGCAACGCTGTATTCAACAACCCTTTCGACAAGAAATTTAAAGACAACCCAAACTGCATCCCTCATCTTGGACTCCACATTCAGCCGCACATAGAAAATGCCGATCTGGATGTCGGTGGCATCTCAGATTTCTCTAAGTTCCCTGACAGCCCTCTGTGGACCTTTACAACACCTGAGGTCCGATTTGATCTGGCCTCATACCGTAAAGACTCCACCAGTTCTCTGGCCTACAGAACTTACTTTTCGGAACTCTGTCACAAATTTCCCACTTTTCAAAGAATCTTCACTGACGGTTCCAAGTCAGAGGACGGAGTCGCTGCATCTGCGTTCTGTCCCGCCTTTCCTGATCGGCCCTCAACGGAACACATCCTGTCTGACAGCTCGGTGTACACTGCGGAACTGACCGCACTGGTTCTGGCGGTAAAAATGGTTCTCTCTTCGAAACAAAAGAGATTCATGATCTTTTCCAACTCCTTGTCAGCCCTGGAGGCGATCGCCTGCAGGAATATCAATCATCCCAAACTCCTGGAATTTTATGAAGCTTTTACTCTTGCAACGAAGAAAGGATACGAGGTTGTGTTGGCCTGGGTTCCCGGACATGTTGGCATTCGTGGTAACGAAAGGGCGGACCTGCTGGCCAGGAACGCTGTAAAGAAAGAATTATCCACATCCTTTGTACCATACACAGACATGAAGCGGAAGGTGAACACTTATGTTAAGGATCTTTGGCAAGAGGAGTGGAACAAGCTCTTCCAAATCCGTCCAGACCTAAAAGAGACCCTCCCTTCGGGGGTGAAGAACAGAAAGGAGGAGTCTGTGCTGTGCAGACTGCGTGCGGGGCACACTTTTTTTTTTACTCATTCTTACTTGTTGAAGGGGGAAGAGGCCCCTGATGCATTCCCTGTGATGAGCCTCTCACCGTGAAACACGTGCTCCTTGACTGTTGGGCTCTGCATGACGTTAGACACAGACATTACACGGCAGTTTCTTTGAAGACTTTGTTTCGTGATGTCCCTCCGTGGGCGCTGATGGACTTCTTAAAAGAAGTGAACATTTTTAACCAGATTTGAAGGTTTTAAACTATGGAAGTTTTTTTTTTAAACTTTGGAGTGGAAAGTTTGAAGTGGTGACTCGTTTTAATTGGTTGGGTTTTTTTTATCCTTGTAGCAGTTATTAACGCGGCGATAGCCTTGAGATGGCCTTAGTGGTCGGCGAGGCTCTAAGCACCATAATTTCATTTCATTTCATTTCACCACCATTACTTGGGAAATGAACTTTCCGAGACCTATTACTATACGGAAAAATTACAACAATGAATTTTACTCAAAATCCCCCAAAATACTAGGAAGATTTTTTTTTTTTTTATCTAGAATGAGTATTGATTTAATTAAGTGCAACAAGAAAATCAGTTAACCACGTATAACATCAAACGAGCTAGCCAACCACTTTTACATCATACAGAAGCATTTTGAAAGAGACCCCTCTCTATTTATCCAATGTAGCATTCACACAAAAAACAATAACAGCATTTAAATGTTTAACTGAACATAAATACTGGCTACTCACATAGAACAAATTGTTCCCCTTGTGAACTTGGTTAGTCGGTCAGGAAACCCGACTTCAACACACACAGGTTTTATGCAAAACTGGGCATGACATATTGCCACACACAGAACATCCACATGGATGTTACTTTTGAGAGCTCTACCGCGCGTCTGCCTTCCAAAAACCAGTTAAAAAATTTCAGCTGCTGCTGCCCTGAGTACAGTTTGCTAAAAAATAAAAAAAATAAAAATAAAATAAAATAAAATTTAAACCAGCACGTGAAAACCCAAGAAATGACAATATGCAACTCAAGCACACAAAAACAACAGGCGTTCGAAGTTTATACATTGTACAAATCCCATCCACACACATAGGCACACGAAATAGGAAAAAGATCAAAAGGTCAAAAATGTAATCCATCTCGCGACACCAACTCTCACGCTCTCTCTCACCATCCAAACAAATGCCCGAAATAAACAAATACAAAGAGTTACTCCAAATATTTTCAACACAAACAACACGGACACGATACAATAAGGCACCAATACTTCATGCTATAATCCATGTCAGCGTTCGGTGGGTTATGAAAACACTGAAGAACACACCCACCATGCACACCCCCGAAAGCGGAGTTTGGCTGCCAATATGGCAGGGTAAAAACGGTCATACACGTAAAAGCCCACTCGTGTACATAGCAGTGAACGTTGGAGTTGCAGCCCACGAACGCAGAAGAGATTCAAGTGAGAAGAAGAATTTGAAATAAACTGATCTCAAGACACTCAGTAATTTGCCAGCTATTCTCTTCATTGAGCAACTCTCTCTCTCTCTCTCTCTCTCTCTCTCTCTCAGGCTCTCTCTCGTTCTCCTGTGACATTTTATTTTCATATACTACTTCACTGTACGCTCCCTGATTCCCCACCTCCTCCACTGATTATAGCTATGTGTATCTGTATGTTCTTTTTCATATGTGGTTCGTCCGTCGGGATCGACGAGGACCATCTAGTCACCCTGGGGGTGGGTGGGTTGGGCTCTGTGGGTGCGCAGATGACTGGTCAGGCCAATCCGCGCCCGGAAGGTTCTGACGCAGTGTGGACAGGGGATGGTGGCGGCTGTCGGGGACTTGCAAGCCCTGCTTTTCCTGGCCTGTCTGCATTGCTCTGCTGCAGCGATTCTGTTGGCCTCACAGGATTTGGCGCCTTTCTGGACAGCTGAACGCGACTTTGGTCTGTCCATTGCATTCAGCTCCCATGTGTCGTGGCTGATGTTGAAGGCCTTCAGAGAAGATTTCAGAGTGTCTCTGAAGCACTTCTATTGGCCTCCATGGGAGCGCTTGCCATGTTGGAGTTCGCCGTACAGCAGTTTCTTGGGGAGCTGGTGGTCTGGTATGTGAACTACATGGCCTGCCCAGCGCAGCTGGGCCTGCATCAAGATGGTGTAGATGCTGGGCAAGTTTGCACGAGTGAGCACCTCTGTGTCAGGGATCTTCTCTTGCCACTTTATGCCGAGAAGTTTTCTGAGGCTGGCGGTGTGGAAGTGGTTCAGCTTTTTGGCATGGCGTTTGTAGACCGTCCATGATTCACATCCATAGAGCAGTGTGGTGAGAACTATGGCCTTATATACTTTGAGCTTCGTCTCCAGGGTGATGCCTCTCCTCTTCCAAACGTTCTTATGGAGTCTGCCGAAGGCAGCACTGGCTTTGGCGAGTCTGGCATTCACCTCGTCGTCGATGACAACTGTGCGAGAGAGTGTACTGCCCAGGTATGTGAACTTGTCCACCGCGTTCAGTCGTTGCCCGTTGATGAAGATGTTTGGTTCAATGTAAGGCTTTCCTGGAGCTGGCTGGTGCATCACCTCAGTCTTCTTTGTGCTGATTGTGAGGCCAAAGTTGTCACAGGCAGCAGAGAACTTGTCGACGCTGTGTTGCATGTCAGCTTCGGAGGCAGCGTTGAGAGCACATTCATCAACAAACAGGAAGTCGTTGACGGTGTCTACCTCACCTTGGTTTTTGCTTGAAGCCTCCTGAGGTTGAAGAGTGAGCCATCTGTGCGGTACCTGATGCCAATGCCTACGTCAGCGTTTCTGAAGGCATCTGTCAGCATGGCTGAAAACATGAGACTGAACAGGGTGGGGGCAAGAACACACCCTTGCTTGACTCCGTTGGAGACAGGGAATGGTTCTGAAGTCTCTCCGTTGTCTTGGACTCAGGCCAGCATCCCATCGTGTAGTTGCCGTATGATGGTGATGAACTTTCTGGGACATCCGTACTTCGCCATGATTCTCCAAAAGCCATCTCTGCTAACAGTATTGAAGGCCTTGGTCAGATCGACATAGGTGGAGTAAAGGTCGGCGTTCTGTTCCTGACACTTCTCCGAGAGCTGCCTGGCAGCAAACACCATGTCGATAGTCCCGCGTTCTTTCCGGATGCCACACTGGCTCTCTGGTAGGAGACCTTGCTCAAGGTGCGCTATGACGCGGCTGAGTAGTGGCCAGAGTCTTGCCTGCAACGGACAGCAGGGATATTCCACGATGGTTGTCACAGGCCTGACGATTTCCTTTGCGCTTGTACACGTGTATGATGGAAGCGTCTTTGAAGTCCTGTGGAACTGTCTCATGCTGCCAGATGAGCTGGAACAGCTGATGAAGCTTCTCAGTCAGCGCCATACCACCTTCTTTGTAGACCTCAGCTGGAATGGAGTCTGAGCCAGGGGCTTTGCCATTAGATAGCAGACGGATAGCTTTCTGGGTCTCCTCCAAAGTTGGAATGGCATCCAACGACTCACTGACTGGCACCTGGGGGAGTCGGTCGATGGCTTCATCATTGATGGTGGAAAGGCGGTTCAGTACGCTGTCAAAGTGTTCAGCCCATCTCTCAAGGATCCCGTCCTTGTCAGTGATCAGGGTAAAACCATCAGCACTGAGGAGTGGAGCAGATCCGGAGGTGGTGGGACTGCAGACTTCTTTCAGGCCGTTATAGAAGTTCTTCATGTCGTTCCTGTCTGCAAAGCCCTGGATCTCATCAGCTTTGTTGCTCAACCAGGAATCCTGGGATACGTGCACTCTTCAGTATGTCTTTCTTTGACTGTGACTTGGGATCTTCAATGTGGGCTCTGTAGGCTTGGCGTTTGTCTTCCAGCAGCTGCTTGATCTCAGTGCAGTTCTCATCAAACCAGTCTTTGTTCTTCCTGGCAGAAGGCCCAAGGCACTCCATGGCAGTGTTGTACACCGTCTCATGCAGTGCGCCCCATGCTGCCTCCACATTCTGGTTGTCCAGCACGGTGGACTCAAGGCGTTCCTCCAGGGTGTCAGCAAAGCTCTGCTTGATGTTGCCTAGCTCCAGCTTGTTGACATTCAGGCGTTTGGGTGCTTTCATGCCCTGAGGCCGTCTCTTGGGCTGGATGCGGAGGTTGAGTTTGGAGACGATAAGGCGGTGGTCTGTCCAGCACTCGGCGCCGCACATGGCCCTCGTGACTCGTACGTCCTGCCTGTCCCTCTTCCTGACGATGACAAAGACGATGAGAATGCCCAGAGTGAGGATGCATCCATGACGTCCTGTTACGGGTAGGGAGGCAGAAGACGGTGTTTGTGATAAGAAGGTCGTGCTCGGCACATGTCTGGAGAAGTAGTTGACCATTGCTGCTACAGTTGCCAACCCCATGCTTCCCAATCACGCCTTCCCAGGAGGTGCTGTCACAGCCAACTCTCGCTTTAAAGTCACCGAGAATGATGAGCTTGTCTGCGTTGGGAACAGTGATGATGACAGCGTTCAGGTCCTCCGACGGTAGAACTTGTCCTTGATCTCATCCGGGTTGGTCATTGTGGGCGCGTAGGCGCTGACAATGGTGGTCAGTAAACTTCTTCCCGTTGCATAAAGGGAGTTTCATCGTCATCAGGCGATCGTTCACTCCTTTCAGGGGGCCAGCGAGCTTGCCAACGAGGGTTGTCTTCACTGCAAAGCCAACTCCAGCCTCGCGTCTCTCTTCAGGTCCGCGACCACTCCAAAAGAAGGTGTAGCCTGCGCCTCGCTCACAGAGTTCGCCTTCTTCTGCCAGTCTGGTCTCACTTAAGGCAGCGATGTCGATGTTGTACCTTGCTAGTTCACTCGCAATGAGTGCTGTGCGTCTCTGTGGTCTGTCCGAGTCGCCTCTGTCCAGAAGCGTACGCACGTTCCATGTGGCAATGGTCAATGGGGTGCTCCTTGTTTTCTTCTTTCTTTCCTTTGTGTGTCGACCGCTTCAGCGAGTAGGGTCCCCGTCAGCCGCGGTATGCTGACTAGGGTGGTGTGGAGCAGGCAATGTTTAGGGCACCTTTTCTAGCCCCTTCCTCATGCCATGGAGGTGAGCAGTGCTGTCCTGAAGAGGGCTGCTCAGTCGCTCAGGGGGCTGCCGATCTCCACCGCTGCTCCAGTCGGTGAAAAACGACCCTATGGCCTGAGCCACCTGTGTGCAGGTCCGCGGCTACGACCGTGCCAGTGTACCCAAACCTGTCGCTTCGTCGCTCGCCTGTCGCCACAGAGCTTGGGGAAAATGATGGTATGGGATGAAGGATGACTGATGACTTGCGCGATGACTTTGTTTATAGTTAGGAGGAGTTGCGCACCGTCGACCTCACTCTCTTGTCCAAGACCGTCTGTATCCAGTGGCAAGACGAGGTCAAGACGACTGGAGATGGAAACGGATGCAGTGGATGACCAGGAGGCCCTATGTGCCTCATCCTGCCCTCAGCACTCCACAGTGCTCTGCTGCAACCACCTTCCTCTCCGTTGAACCATGAAGGTTTCTTCCGCAGATTCCGCCGGATCCAGTCTTCACATGCTTCGGGGTAGACAAGCCCAAACTCACCGACGGTTTGAGACCTGTCGGCTACCCTCACCTAGTTTAGCCAGCCTGTCAAAGCCGTTGCCCGGGGGTTGGGCGCTGCCGCATGCTAGCAGCTTTTAGGACCCATTGGTGAGAGCTGGGTGCCGGTGGGGACCAATAGAGGACGAACCACTCCCGGAAGAGCGTGACAACTCCCTTCCCCCCCCCCCCCCCCCCCTCTAGAGGTACCACCCCTCCCGTGCACCCCCTAAGTAGTAGTAGTATCACAGTGGTATTAGTAGTAGTAGTTGAGAGTCGTAATATACATAATGTGTGTGTGTTGGGGGGGGGGGGGGAACCCAGTGATTTATTGGCATAGATTTGTTATGGGCAAAATAATGGAGAATTATTCTGAAACAAAATTTATTCTCAAAAGATCACTGAATCCCAAACGGCTCATCTCCAAACTCTTCACCTTTTGTCATTGAACCGAGTTTGAAATTTGTGTCTGCTACATTATTTTCATTGACGAACATTTAATTATTTATAACAACAGCATTCACTTTCGTGGTGTCAAACGATGTTGTTTGATAGCTCTCCATAAGACGATGGCTTCGCCTTTCAACAAAAGTAAGTGTAGATTCATCTGATTCTTATATTTGGAACAACAATTGCGGTCACTCATTAATGGTTCAGTCAAGTGGACGACACAAAAATCCCCAGTTTCTTCCTTTTCTGAGTCTTCCTCTGTCAGAGTACAGTGTTCCCACTGGTCCCTAATATGTGAACATAGGTTTTTCACATTTATTTACATGATTATAAAGCCAGGTAACATCTTGCAAATCGACGAAAGGCTTGAGTCAAGGTCAAGTGACAATGCCAGTTTCACTTCCGTGCCCATTATGGTGCAAAGCATAAACCTATTAAAAAAAAATATATATATATATATATCTAAAAAAGCGAGGGGGAAAAAACTGAATCAAAACATATTTTTAGGCCCGTTCATGAAACAAAGTAGAAAATAGAAATCATATATTTACAAAAATGCCTTTGAATTAGTGCGCTGCAACTATCGCGTATATTCAAGTATGAATATGAGCGGGCATTTGGTGTGATGATCATAATTATCATCGTCATATCAATTTTAAGGTGTGTAGTGGTGTAGGTCTGATAAGGCCTTTTGCCCGCTTGAAGTGGGAAGAAATGGAGAACCCCCACGTGATGTTTACCTGTATTTTTGCATGCTGGGAATGTTGAACAAAATAACCCAGCAAACTCAGTAGGAATTAACGGTCGTTAGTTTAACATATATGTTTAATGTTTATTTGGTATTAGACGAAATGGTTCCACAATTTAAACATTTGGTGCCACCACAACATGATAACCCTTGGTCTTCAGATTTAAGTCCAGTGCTTTCACCACAGTTGTCGTGCCTGTCATAAAAAAACATGATGTTGCTCAGCAGACACAGTAAAACACTTTGTGGACTAGTATTTGTCTGTGGAACACTTCTTTTACATGGTGTTGCTGAAATTATATTGATGAAAGATTTCATTATCTAGCAACACGTATGACACTTAAGTCTTGAGCAACATTAGGATACTTTGATGTTGATACAGTACTGTACTGTATAGTGTATTTGCACATTAATTTTGATGTTGTATTTCATATCCTATAACAAGGACTGTTCATAAATATGGATAAAACCAGAGATTATTCTCTTTATATAGATATAGATATATATATATAGATATATATATATGATTCCTTATTCTTGGACACAGTGATGTTATTTTCGCAACAATAACAAAAACATGTTTGTGATTCCAAACTGATTTACCAACACTGCGCACAGAAAGAAAAAGGACAGAATACATATTCTATGCATAATGTTTTCTATTGCTTTTTATCTGGAATAATGCACAGAGATTGCAGTCAGAGAGGCAGTTCAGCAATTTCTGATAGTTGTTACTTTGACACACACGAAAAGCCTGCAGACCAGCACAGCCATCCTTCAGTAGACCCAATATGAAAGAAACCGGAATCTCTTTTAGTTCAGGAATGTATGTATCTTTCTATATGATGTTATAATATATGGATACACACACACACACACACACACACACACACACACACACACACACACACACACAAGCACACTGACAACACACTCTCACGCAAATTATACACAGTACACACACATAATTATGAGATTTTGCCTATCTGTCTGTGAAACAAGGAGCAGAGTAGCCTGATGGCATGGCCTCCATTCTTCTACAGTCATCTGACTGCTTGCAGCACACAGGATTCGGATTTACCAGTACTTTGTTAATTGCCTTTGCATATTCACAGCGACTTACGTTGTGGACAAATGCCAGAATGGCAAATAATTTAACTTGAACATCTACAAAATCTGTTTGAACAATTGAAGTAGTTTGAATACAGCTGTCAACTCAAGTGTTATAATGACTACCAAGTTAAACCAAGTCAACAACTCAAGTGTTACCCAGATAGATTGCTCCATTTTTTTTAAATTGCTTTAAAAAATCAAATCAAATATTAAAATAAAATGAAAATAAAAAGCATACGCTGTTTCAGGATATTGTGATAGGTAAGTGAGAGTATCCTACTACCATAACATGGGACTTTGTGACAAGGCTGCCCTTTGCATCAGCAGCTGAGCAAGGCCTAAGATGCCTGCTGTGTTTGTCATGACTCAGCAAAGACAAATCCATAGGTGGATCTATAGCACTCAGTTGTGTGGTCCCAGTCTTCCCATTTGAACCCATAATTTCTTCAACAATCTGATTTGGAGCCAGTTCTTGTTTAAAAATAAATAAATAAATAAATAAATAAAATAAAATAAAATAAAATAATAATAATTTTTTAAAATTAAAAATCCCACAATAAGTGAATAACATTTGGCTCTGAGGGGTTGAATCCAGGTTCTCCATCATCAGTCCACAATACTATCCATTTTTCCCACGGCTGCTGGTGACTTAACAAATTGTCAGATCAGTTTGACAGGAATGTCATTACTGTAGACTTCAAAGATGACACAAAAACCAACTGAAAATATGTGTAATCAAAATTTCATCTTTCCAAACAAAATCATTGATACTCTAGTTTCCTTGTTCTTGTGGACTATTTCCAGAGAAATAGTAACACCAGTTTACAGAGGGATGCTTAGACTCTGTATATTCCTATCACAATATTGCTATTATTAGTATGTATGTTCCATAAAATTGTGTTGCAGTGTTAAACCTACTACTGTGCATACAAGCAAATGTGTGTGTGTGTGTGTGTGTGTTTGCATTTAGTTACAATAGTATGGTATTGATGCCAGTGTGTCAAATGAAACACTTGCCATTACTTTCTTGTTGGAGATACAGGTGGTGTATTTGAATGGTTTCCTATAGCTATGAATCCTGTCTTTGTCTGGTCTTAGTATCTTTAATGTTTGTTTCTTATGGCTGGCATTGATATTTTTTACTTTCAGTTAATCTTTCTCTGCAATTTACTTTAGGGGTGAAATTTTCTTGCTGCAGTGCATCATTAACTGAAGTCACAATTATTTGGTAACTGTAAGCCTAGTGCTAATATATATATATATGTGTGTGTTTTGAATGATGTAATGAGTGTGTGCAGTACAGTTGTGGGAGTGAAATAAGCTAGTATGCAAGAGCTGTTTGAAAAGTGAGTGGTTCAGAAAGCCATGCAGATAGCAAAGTACTATCAACTGCTGCCATCAGGACAATACTACAGAACTTTTAAACTGAAATCTAGAGCTCTGAGGACTTTTATTCCATGTTCAATACACCTTTTATATTCTTGAGAACTATGTACGTGTATGTGTGCATATGAGTGTGTGTTTGCTTTCATGTGAGTACATGTGAAAGTATGTGCATAATAGGTTGTACTTTGTTCTAGTTTCTCAAACAATCTATTTAGCTTAAAATGAGTTTCTCAAACAATCTATTTAGCTTAAAATGCATGACAATGTGTATTATGAATGTGCAATGTGCAGGATGACTCATTGAATGTGCAATCCAATATATCTAATGTCAACATTCATGTCTTATATAAAAAAAATATATATATATTCACAAATATGATGTAATAATAATTTATTAGAATGTTTTTAAAGACAATATGTGAAATGCTTTTATTTGAAAACTTTTAAGTTCATTTCTCCAGTTTTATCAAGTAATGTTTAATGTTGTTTTCTTGTGTGTGTGTGTGTGTTCGTGTGTGTTGGCTGATTGTCTGGTGGTATTTTGTCACACCTGGTGCAGTTTCTCTTTGTGAGTTAATAAAGTTATTCTTATCTAATCTGATCTTATCTTGTCTAGTTTATTGATTTTGGGATTTTTTTTTTTTTTTTTTTTTTTTTTTAGAGTATTTTCATAATCCCTTGGGAATTATGATGATGGGCGCAATAGCCGAATGGTTAAAGTGTTGGACTTTCGATCTTAGGGTTCTGGGTTCGAGTACCGGTAATGGTGCCTGGTGGGCAAAGGGTGGAGATTTTTCCAATCTCCCAGGGCAACGTATGTGCAGACCTGCTTGTGCCTGAACCCCCTTCATGTGTATACACAATCAGAAGATCAAATACACACATTAAAGATCTTGTAATCCATATATCAGCGTTTGGTGGGTTGTGGAAACAAGAACATACGCAGCATGCCCCATGAAAACAGTATGGCTGCCTATGTGGCAGGGTAAAAACGGTCATACACATAAAAGCCCACTTGTGTACATACGAGTGAACATGGGGGTTGCAGCCCATGATCAAACAAGATGAAGAATTATCCGTTCTTACCACACTCCAAAAACCGTATCAGATGTGTTTCTGCCAACTTAGTGATTCTAGTATGAATTCAGATGTGTTATTTTATTCCATATTCTTTTTTTGGTTGTTTTTTTTTCATATGCAAATCTTTACAAAGAATTTTCCTGACTTTCAGATGTTGTATTTTCTTCTGTGAGATTTATCTTCGGGGATTCTTTCTTTCCCATTTTTCTCCCAGAAAATCATTTTATTTCATTTCACTTCACTGCTATTTGTATTTTGAATGTAAAAGAGGTATGGTTACATTGATGTGTGTTGCCTGATTTGTGTAACACTTGTGTACATATGTTTTCTCATTTGAATTTTTTTCTGCGACCATTACATTAAACTAATGCATTTGGTAAAGAATCATTAAATGGGTGTACATCAAGCATCGCATAACAATCTACAGACTGGCATTCCCCACTGAATTGTAGTAAGACATGACAGATTCTAATGCAGATAAATGTGTTCTTCTCCAGGAGAGATGATGCTCACAGCTATGCATATTTTATGTGCTTATAAAGTTAGATAATCTTGGGGATACAGGATCATACATATGCAGTGATTATGCTAAATTACATTTATTACTGAAGTACTGATTGTTAACCAGGTGAATTACCTAATCCAGCAGATTTTGTCTAGGCTTTACTGTAGATAAGCAAGAAAAATGAGTGGACTTGTGTCCTAAAGCACCCAGTAGGGAAGTGAGTGTCTCAGATTTACTTCATGCACAGACGATGATTTTTACTCTGGTGGTGGTCTGGGTGCTGATCTTTTGGCTGAGACAGAAGTTCCTCATGCAACTTGCACTTTTCACCACATCACACATAAAAGAAGCCACAGCAACATGACAGTTACATGTTTTAAAAAAATCACTTTGATAGCAGACAATTGCACTTGGAAACAAAGAAGAAAACACATGTGGTATTGCACTGTGGTGACATGGCCTCCCCATAGTTACCAGCCCAAAATTCTTAACAAGCATTTGTGACAAGAAAGTAATACAAAACAAAATAATACAAAACTACTTCTGTTGCACAGTCTACAGCATTGTAGCCACTAGCCCTTGGTCCCCATCTCAGAACTGCTTCAGCTGGTGTGATTCAAGAATAAATCCAATCATTTTCTTGCTGGCTTGATTAACAGCATCTTGCCATAATTTGGTTTGGTTTTGTGTATGTTCATTTTTCTTGTTGCTGATTTTTGGTTGCTTGTTGCTGACCTGACATCCACACTGTGTCAGTTTTGTTACTACCTTGCTGCTCATCCCGAGTGCCTATACACAGTCATACCCAGTCCCAGTTCTGCTTGCTGCACTCCACAGGGATCTTTCAATGTTAGGTTGCCATGAGACCACACACCAGAGGACAAGCTGCACAATACCAGAAACTTAACATGACAGTAGTTTGTATGAAGCAAATGACACCCCAATATATAAGAAAATTAAGGTTTTTTCACATCATGGATCTCCTGTCTCACAAGAAGCACATTTACAACGCAAACAGCTTCATGTCTGGCATTAGTGATTGGGTGCTTCTTGCTGCTTTTGTGTTTGTTCTGGGTGGAATGATAATGTCTTATTAATGACACTTAGTGCTGGTATCATGGGACAGACACATAATATGACACATAGTTTTAGTTGTTCATCCATTGCAGTCAATGAGGACCTCAGCATCTTTACTAGGCAGTTCACTAGACACAATGTATCTGAAGACACTAATCAATCCAATTTGGGCATAGAATGTCCAAGCTTATTGATTGATTGATATAGATACTTATATTGCACCTATTCTTGGTTAGAAACCAAGCATGAAGCACTTTACAAACACTGTCATTTGCATAATTGGCTGCCAACCTGGGTAGAGCCAGTTGAGAGCTGCCTGTAGGTGCTCATCATTCATTTCCTGTGTCATCTAGTCAGGCTTCAGTCATGCACACACATGTATGATATTTAAATAGATTTTACTTTGAATTTTGCCAAGACAACTCCCTTGGGTTCTTTTACATGTGCTAAATGCATGTTACACATGGGACCTCAGTTTATTGTCTCATCTGAATGAGTAATGTCCAGAGCACCACTCCAGGTGTAGGAGTGGAGAGGGAGAAAAGTCGAGCTGCTTCTGTCAATAAACAATCCATTTTTCTTATGTGTGGTTTTGTCACATTTGGGCTTGTAAAGACTGTCTTTGAGGAAACTGATGTTGGCTTCTGCTTCCAACTTATGAGGAGTCATGAATCCTTGCCCTTGAAATCTGCTGTCCTGCTAATTGTCAAAAATTACTTTCAGAGCTATAGGATTAGGAGGATACACCAGGATTTGTGTTCTCATTAACAAGCTGATTTATCCTTGTTCAGATATTCAGTGATTAAAATCGACCAGTTTCTTTGTTGTTGCATTATAACTGGAGTGGATTTGACTTTTGTGCTTGTTTGTTTTTTTTATATACATGAAAGCATGCTTTATTACCCTGTTAATGTTCTTTGAGATTAATGTTTACAATATCCATTTAACAATTAAGTTTTGTATAGTTACTGGATAGTGTTGATTGGCTTTTGCCTGAAGTTGAATCTTTCATTATGGTCCATAGTGCCTTCTGCCAGACCCCTGTGAAATGTATTCTCGGAATTCTGGTGTTGGAGGTGTTTTTTGCAAAGGATAGGGTAGGTATGGGTAATTGCAAGCAAGGTGTAATTGCGAATGATTTGTATACCGCCCCACTTCGAAGCATTCTTAATGGTTGCATTTCACAATTTAATGTCTGCTTCGACCTTTTTCTAATACGTCAGTGAATATCCATTTCCAAGAACCAGTCAAACATCAGCTATTTCTGGCTATTTCAGCGCTCTTTCTTCTCTTCACACACCACTGCCGACCAAGGTTACAAATGTGCTTTTAAAATCCTAAAATGAAGGGAAGCAAGTTGTAGAACTTGAACTTTGACACAGTTTAAAATAGTTGATTTGGTTAGATATGTTGAATGCACATTACCAGTGCTGGAAGAATTTAAGAAAGCATATTGGTCACAGATTAGAATGCCAGTTTTGACAGGATTCTGCAAAATAGTGTTGTTTGCAATTCGACTATAAAATATTTGGATGTGAGTCTATTTGCGAACAATGCAGCACTGTTACCGAGCACTCTGAAAAGGGTGTGTTGGTGTGGGGTGTGTATGTTCAAATGTCTGTCTGTGTGTTCAAAATCAACAATTCAACAGTCTGGTGCAATGTTCCAATGATATGTTATGTCTAATGAGTTAAAGACCTGCTTCTGTTTTAATAGTCTACATGTATCTAAACCCATCATTCACAATTAGACTTGACCATTTGCATTTACCCACAGGCACCCCTGCTATTTCAAACGTCTACAAAATGTTGAAAGGAATGAGCAGACAAACTTTTCCAGGTCCAGCCAGTCAAAGACAGCTTTCAAAAGCAAAAGAAATATGTTTAACTATCCTACAACATGTTATCTTTACAGTACACACGTTGACCTGGTTTGCAGCTTTGCCACATTTTAGCAACTTCACTACTGCTACAACCTCCTTATAAAGTATTGGAAAGTCATCCTCATTTGCGAATCTTGCACTGTTAGTACACTTGGATCTTCTTTGCTCTGTTTGTTGCAGAGATCAGAGCAGTACTCAGTCCACTCTTTTATGGTGTCTTTTTCCTTGTGAGACAGTTGTGGTCTTTGGCCTGAACAGAACCGACTTTACTTTGTTTTGTTTCTGTTTGGTCTGGTCTTTTCAATCTTAAAGGTTTTCTTTGTGTCGTTGTTAAGGTTTTACTCAATGTCTTCACGCTGTTGTTCAGACCAATTTTCATTTGCATTCTTGATTTTTTGACAGATCCTCATGTTTATTGCACTGCCTTTCCTTTCTCAGTTTTCTTCTGTGGTTTTAGGTGTCTTTTAGTGAGCCCTTGATGCAGAAGTGATGCTGCACATCGCCAAGGCCAGCTCCGCCTTTGGCAGACTTGTTTGTGGAACAACAAAGACATCAGGCTCAGCACCAAAATCAAAACCTACAGAGCTGTTGTACTGACCACCTTGTACTGCTGTGAAACATGGACGACATATTGCAGTCACATTCAACAGCTCGAACAGTTTCACCAGAGATGCCTATGAAAGATCCTCGGCATAAATTGGCAAGACAGGGTCTCCAACCTCCAGGTCCTAGAGAGGAACAGCCTGCCCAGCATCAAAAGCCTGCTGATCCAGTACCAGCCATGCTGGACAGGCCACGTTGTCCGCATGACAGACAGCAGGTTCCCGAAGATGCTTTCGTATAGCCAGCTGAAGGAAGGCCACCGCAAACTTGGAAGACTCTGCAAGCACTTCAAGGACACCTTGAAGACAAACCTCAAAGCCTGCGACATAGACATCGCTTCCTGGGAAACTGATGCCCTTGACTGCTCTTGCTGGAGGATGCTGTGCTCTAGTGACATAAAGACGTTTGAAAACAAGAGAACGCTGGTCATTGAGGAGAAGCGTGAGCGAAGGAAGCAGGGCTCAACTTCTGGAGACGTTTTCCCTTGCAACACCTGTGGGAAGTGCTGCGCATCCAGAATCGGCCTCTTCTCCCATATGAGGACACACACTGACAAATAAGCCTGCCTGCCTACTCATCTGTCAGTCCGACAGGAGACTCCAACAGTGTCACATATCTCCAAGATAATATTTGTGATCCTTGGTTGGATTTCTATCAGCTTATCTTTTGTACCTCTGTTGCTGATTCAGTCATCACTTGGTTCATTGTTTCTGAGGGCTTCGTGTGCAAGCAGTGGGGTAAATTTTTCTCCTTCATCTGCTAAGCATTGTTCAGCAGTGTCAGGATCTTTCAGTTTGTTAGGTTGAATTTGAAACAGCTGTTTTTTCCTCCCATGTTCCTTTACTGTACTACAAAGTTCACCATGACAAGGTTGTGGTCATGGCCAAGGTTAGCTCCTGGGAACATCCTTGTTTGAGCCATAATGGTGCCAGACCTGTTCCGCTTCTTTGCAACAATATAGTCTGCTGTGATGCTGGCTGTTTGGGGAGTGGCATGTCAGTCATCAGAATGCTGTACGTTTACAGTTACTAAGAGTGGTACCAAGAACCAAGTCATTATCATTGACAAGTTTTAAGCAGGTGTAGCTCCCTATCATTTATATTCTCATTACAGTTTGGGCCACAGAAATGACTCCGGTCTTCCTGGGCTTCTGTACCAACCTTTGCATTGGATGTCTTTCTTGTTAACCTTATTGAGTTTATTTTCAGTCTGGTCATCCATCAGCGTAGTCTGATGTGGGGTATACATTTGCACAACAGTGATCTTGAATAGTTTGACTCATTAGTGGATGGACATGATCCTGCTGGGAACTGGACTGCATCCCAGTACTGCATTCTTTATGTTCTTGTGGACCAGAAAAATCCACTCCATGTACATGTTTGTCCTCTTCTCCACTCAGGTATGATATACGTCCTTCTTCTGTCTGTATTTCTCCATTGTTTTTCCATCAATTTTCGCGAAGCCCAAGGGTGTGCTGGGTGAATCTGCCCATCTCATGGATGAGTTCTTTTAGTTTTCCAGAGTGTTCTTACGTTCCAGGTGATGAATGCAATATTTTTCCTTTCACAGATAGTCTGTGTTTTTCCCCCAGTAACAATTTTTTTTTTAACCTTTTACCCAACCCGGTGGAGGTCAACAAATGGTGTGGTCATTGTAAACCCGGGCTGCAACCGATCCATATGAACTTTGTAATTTTTTTCTTTATGGGCACATCAGAACTGGTGGAACCAGTACCTCTCCAGATAGGATTTTACTCCTTACATGTGGCAGGAAGTTACATGGTTACCAGCAGCAGAAGAGAACCTCTGACCTGACCACATAAGTGCACAACACAATCTAGGCATGGACAACACTGGACATAATCATTGAGTGTTTCCATAAAGTTACAGGAGCAACTTTTTAAAAATCTATTTTCTTGGATATGATAATAAAAGGTCATCTTAACTCAGTTTAACCATATTTCAATTCCTTTGTAGATGAGTTGATTTCATTGGGAAACATTGCTAGTGATTGACTTGTTTCAGTCGCTTCCGATGACAAAAGAGAAAGAAAATGAGAACACTTGACTTGAAAAAAAAGGAAACACTGGTGTTCATGTATGCGTACACACACACACACACACACACACACACACATGCACATGCACACATGCGCGCACAAACACATATTCAGACAGGCAGGTAAGATGTCTCGACAAAATGATTTGTTGAAACAGTGACTGAGAGGGATGATACAGCCATGGGTCTGATGTGGTGTGACCTTACTTGGTCCCTGAAGGCCAGCAACACTCATCTCAGAGTCAAGGTGACATCCATTGTAACTTTACATCTGTGCCTGATGTGGAGCATTGCCAGTTACTGGTGCAGGAATCATTGGTAAATAGGACTTTCATTTCACATTCAAGAATGCCTCTTGTTTGAAGGGCATTTATGTGTTAATATACCAGATGGTTTGTGACGTCACCATTACATTGGAAATTATATGCAGCTCTTTTTGCAGGATGTAAAGGTGGTCAAAATCAGGAGTCTTTATGAGTTTATCTCTGTCACAGAGCATTCCTATTCATCAGATGCAACATATGTAAAGCTCTTACCTGTACCCAGTGTGGCACTTTACCTCATTGCCATGTGGTTGTTGGTTGTGAAATTAATCTTGATCATAGTATGTTTTCTCTTCTGATAAATGATAGATCCTTTTATATGAATCCTCAAACCTCTCAGCCTCTTCCTTTGAAAAGTGGTGAGTTTTGTAGGCAAGATCTTCTTGTGCTGCACGTTTTGTGTCTCAGAGTGCCTGAATGGCAGTGTCACTTCACACATACACCTTCCCCCCACTCGTTGTCAGGGAGCATGATACTACTGTCTAGTGGATGTGCTGCCTGGTCATGTACCAGTCAAAATGAATGCCAACAAATCCGAAAATAGTTCCAGTGCCACAAAACTTGTCTTTAATTCAAATAGCTGAAGTGAATTATTATAGGATAGTGACATTGACCATAGCTGTCATTTGATTTGGAGCACAAGGCGAATGGTCTTCATTAGGTGGAAATGGAAGCCTTGAAAATGGTCTGAAGTGTCAGGATTGTCAGCTTTCCTTAGCCTGTTAGAAACTTATTGTTTCTTTCTACTGTGTTGCATGGTGACTCCACATTTGATTTATCAGCAATGGAACCAAAATGAAAATGAGACATTGTTTGAAAATGCACAAAGCAGGGATTGCAAAATATATTCTTGTGTACTGATAATCTTACAATTCACAGAAGATATCACTTGTTACCAGTAAATGGCTTGTATGTTGACACTGATACATGAGGAAATGTGCATTGACTGCATTACTTGAGATAGGTGTGCTTTGATTCAGATTCAGATTCATAATTAGCCAATGAAATATCAAAAATTTTATTTAGTTTTGTTTCTCATCTTCACAATAAACACACACAGTACAATGTTGGCTTGTCATGGCAGTAAATGATAGCACCAAAGCATGTAGAAGATGATAGTGTTTCAACATGGATAACAAAGAGAAGTCAATGCCAGTATATACATGGAGTGCACTTGATTACAAGTATAGTCAATATTACAGCTTTCAGGTTTGTGCAATAATGCAAGGGAAGAGGGAGAGGTGGATTGGAAAGAGGGGGAGATAGAACCAGTTTTGGAAGGAACACATAGCTGTTCACAGACATCAACATACAATGTAACAGTGTCTGTGAATTCATTAAGATTGGCTGCTGACTGTAATACAAGTGTCCCAGGAGTCTTTTATTGAATGTTCGCGCCACTGTTAGACCGTTATTTTTATTGGTGTGAATGTATGCTAGTAATTTCGGGATGCATTCCAAGTTCTCAACATGTGAGGTCGCTGAAAAACTACAAAACTGTGACCTCTTTTCAATATATCATATTATGATGTTAACAATATTGCCACCAATCATACATCAAATAATTGTGTTAACACTATTTCTGTTGTGTTTTCAATACTGTTGTTCTATTTCAGAAATTCCATATTTGATCCTTCCTCTTTCACATGACAGGGACTGGCTGGGACAAGATGACCATTTGTTTTCATGTGTGTTGCAGGGCACAGTGTTTTACTTTTTGCAGTATATACTTTTGTATCAACATTGTTGGAATTCTCAAACTTATGATAACATATACACTGTGTTTTACTTTTTTTTTTAAGCAGTTGATAACAAATTCTCAGACTGATGATAAACATGTACACTGTGTTTTAGCAGTTGATAAATGTCATCTGTATGTTACTCACCCAGCAGTTGTGTAACTATGTTTTGCACGATTGATAATATTAAGTTGTGATCTTGGATATATTTTCAAGATCACATACCTGTGCTAGGTCTGGATGTGTTACACTTGTAGCAGCATGTACATGTAATTAGTTCTTGCAAACAGTTTTTTAGGTCACTGAATAGATAATCTGAGCAACATCTGCACATATAATAGTCTGTCTGATATCACTGACACTGAAGAGACATTAAACAAAACAGCTGGATTGAACATACGTGTCACCACATGTAATGTGTTCATTAGTGTTGTGTACAAATATGTTGTGAGCGTGTGTTTATTTCTAACATTGTTATGATCTGGGTATTTTAGACGTGATTTTAATTCAAGTATCTTCTTCATCTGTTTTGTCATCATTATTAAGATCTTATTTTCTATCATTACCATTATTATACTATAATTATGTTGTGCAGGAGGATCATAATTGACGCAATCCAGCACCATGCAGGATTACATCGAACGACAGCTGACAGAACTGCATTACACAGCAGTCAACAACAACTTCCCCAATAAATTCATCGCCTTTGTTTTGACAGTCTTTTTCGTCGTTTTGCTACCATATCTCCATATAGGTTTGTGCATTCTTAGACATTTCGGAATTGCAAATATTGTTTGTATTTAAATATTGATTTGTTTGGGGGGGGGGGGGGGGGGTTGTTTTTTTGTTTTTGTTTTTCTTTTCCTAATTGTTATTTTTCTTTGGTATGTAAATATAACATTTTACTTTCTCTTTTTCCCATTATAGATTGGAGCAGATTCTTGTTGGACTATAGGCACTGCTATAGAGCAAGGTTTTCTGTTGTCATGTCATTAATGTGAAAGTACACCTTGGAGGTGCCAGGGGCTCTTTCATTTATAAATAGTTTCCCCATATTCTGGAAATTCTGTGACAGAAATTGCCTGTTTTCTAGCAATCTCATCGTTTCTGCCTTTTTCCTTTTCTTTCTGTCAATTATTCCTTTCATTATTTTCTGCCTTGCTGATCCATTTACCTGTTGTTGTTGTTTTGTTTGTTTTTGTTTGTTTTTTGGGGGGGGGGTGCTAGAAAGTCTTGAGTATTTTTTAATTTTCTGGATTTGATGAGTGGACATTTTTATTAAGTTGTTTTTTGTTTGTTTGTTTTTGCCCAGGACATATGACTATGGGTTGTTTCCTGGCTTTTTGTGGGGTGCCCATTTTACATATGTTTTATATGTCATGTATATTATCTGTACTCGTTTTCTTCAGGTGCTTTTTTATTATCCGCTGGTAAAAAAAAAATGATGGAAAGGTGAAAGATAAGAGGCATTCTTATTCCTGTGAATGAATGTGACTTTACCTGTGATTGCTTTTTCTTTTCCAGGTTTCTTTCTTTTCATATTCTACAGTATCAGTATTGGCATTGTTTTCGGCCCTGATATTATCCTATGCAGTCAGCAGGGCTACAAGTGACAATGATAATGATGATGATAAAGATGTGAGAATTTAGGTTTCGTTCAACACTCTATGAATCATTGTCAAAATAACTGAATAATAATTATAACAATAGCAATGCAAGTTTAGGTTTGGGTCAGCACACTATGGGTCATTATCAAAATGATTGAATGATAAACATGTTGCAGACTTTAGGTTTGGGTCAGCACACTATGGGTCATTATCAAAATGATTGAATGATAAACATGTTGCAGACTTTAGGTTTGGGTCAGCACACTATGGGTCATTATCAAAATGATTGAATGATAAACGTGTTGCAGACTTTAGGTTTGGGTCAGCACACTATGGGTCATTTACTCATTATTAAAATGATTGAATGATAAACATGTTGCAGACTTTAGGTTTGGGTCAGCACACTATGGGTCATTTACTCATTATCAAAATGATTGAATGATAAACGTGTTGCAGACTTTAGGTTTGGGTCAGCACACTATGGGTCATTTACTCATTATCAAAATGATTGAATGATAAACGTGTTGCAGACTTTAGGTTTGGGTCAGCACACTATGGGTCATTATCAAAATGATTGAATGATAAACGTGTTGCAGACTTTAGGTTTGGGTCAGCACACTATGGGTCATTTACTCATTATCAAAATGATTGAATGATAAACGTGTTGCAGACTTTAGGTTTGGGTCAGCACACTATGGGTCATTATCAAAATGATTGAATGATAAACATGTTGCAGACTTTAGGTTTGGGTCAGCACACTATGGGTCATTATCAAAATGATTGAATGATAAACATGTTGCAGACTTTAGGTTTGGGTCAGCACACTATGGGTCATTTACTCATTATCAAAATGATTGAATGATAAACATGTTGCAGACTTTAGGTTTGGGTCAGCACACTATGGGTCATTATCAAAATGATTGAATGATAAACATGTTGCAGACTTTAGGTTTGGTTCAGCACTTTATATATCATTATCAATATGATTTAATGATGATAATGTTGCAGATTTTAGGTTTGATTCAGCGCCTCATAGTCATTATCAAATTAATTGGGACAGGAACGCCCCATTAACCTTCTCCTTCATCTCCCATCAGCCTGCCTCCCACCAAATTTGTCATTTCATTTATTCTTTGTCCATTACTCTCTTTCTCTGGTACATGAAATGGTTTATGTGTGTGTGAGAGTGGTGCGTTTGACTATCATACAGAATGTGTGCCTGTGTTTGTTGTGCGAAGACTGAAGACTAAGCACAGAAAACACAATATAAGTCATTACAAAACTTTATTATTAAATGCTGAAGCACTCAGAATGATAATTTTTCACATTGTTACAATTGATATAACAAAGAAGGTAGAAGCAAAGCAGTGCAGATGAAGGACGTCAGTCTTCGTCTGCAGTGTCACTGTCTAAACTTTCCTAAAGCTTCCTCTGCTTTGTGGAGATCAAGATCTTCACAGTTGTAACATGTCTCAGGTATCCTAAAGTCCTATGTCTATAATGTGCTGTCCTGCCTGTGCCTTTTCAATCCCCTTTATATTTATTGTCAAGTAGAAATACATATTAAAATCCTGTTTGTGTTATCCATGTCAGTGGATGTTGTGTTATGGAAACCCTGAATACATTCTGAAATATGAAGTATGGGTGCCTAAATGAATGAATGAAACAATCACACATCTGAAAATGCACTTATAAATATCTTAAATGGATCTCAGTTTTGATTGAAAGAGCCACAACAACGAAGAGATTTTTCAGACTCTCCAGACAAGATTTGTTTTCAGAATGGAGAAATTTGCAACTGTTAGATATTTCTCAAAATTTGGCAGCTTCTTTAGTGGTATGGTCTACAATGCAAACAATGATGTTTCAAATCAGGACGTCTGTTGTATCAGAGCTGGAGAAGTTAGGGTTAAGCTGAAACTTGAACTGACCTTGTATTCCGTCACATTTCACAAGCAATGTTCATTTCATCAATGCCAAACAGGAGAGGAACAGCTCTAACAGTTAGTTTTCTGAGTTTGAAACAAGTCATATTTGTTTTGCATGAAAATGAGAGAAACCTACAAAAAGATTTGTGGCCTGACCAACTTTCAACACATGAAATGGCCAGCTTGCTGCCACACTGAGGGGTCATTTCAAATTTGTATGTGTCAATGACCAATGCAAAACCTATGCCCTGAAGATGAAATCATTCAAGGACCAATATTTCATCCGGTGTATGCAACCAGCATGAGATGGACAAAACAGTAAAAGTTGAAAAGAATAATCCCTCTCAGTTTGCATGTAGATCAAGCAGCTCAATTGAAGATGCTATTTGCATTGATCTGTACCATATTCTTGGATCAACTGGGCTGGTGCAGAAAGAACAGGCAACAAAGTCAAATGGAGAAGATTTGTTGATGAGCCAATGCTCCTCTGGAGGTGAAAAGCATATGTAAGGAAATAATATACTGAGAAATCTTGAAAACCATAACAGCTACACCTGGATCCTTTTTATTAATTACATATAACACAAGAATACCATCAGAGTATTTTAACCTAAATGAAAGTTTGCTGCCTAAATCAACTTGTGCATAGATCTTAACTGGTCTTACCTGCAGACCAAAAACTGTTAAAAGTTAGTGTCACCTCTTCCTGCCACAGAAATTGGGATAGTTTATTCATATAGTGATGATGAAGGTGGAGCATGATGATGACAGTGCACCTGTGGAGGCCCATTTTAGGTTTTTGACTACGTGACAAGGCTGTACTCTATGCTTCCTTTCATAATGATAACCCAGAGTTGACAGGCGCAAGAGATACAAACACTTCCAGTATTGGTCAGGAAATTTGACCAATGCATCTGTGAGGTGGATGACACATAACTGAGTGGACCCAGTCTTTCCATTTAAAGCCCAAAGCTCACTCAACTCTGGGTAGGAGCCAACCATATATTCCCACCACTGGGAATCAAACACGCATCCTCCCAGGGAAAGGTCCACAATGCTAGCCACTTCACCACAGTGGTTATGACTGCAGTTCAGAAAGAATGTAATACAAAGGATAAATTTGCAAATGACACTGCTCTATAGTTGATTATGACTGGTGATGAGTGTGAAGTACTGGAACTAGTCAACTAGTGCAATCAAATCAAATTCAGTAATGATTTAGATTTCAGGCTGACTTAGTCTGACTCTATACTTCTTGTCATTAAGACAAGCATGTGAACGTTATTAATAATTTTAAATGATAGTGAAAATATGGGAAAAATTAAGAAAGGTTAACAGCACCAGTTCTTTCTTTTGGCACCTGAAAGTTTGGAGTCAAAAGAGAAATTCTGGTTGACTTTATAGAAATTTCAGTCATGTTTAATTGCGCTTTCGTCAAATTGAATAATGGTAATTGTGACGTAATATGAAGTTAATAACCTGCATGTTCCAAAATTTTATTCTGTGTGCACATGGGGAGATTAGAGGTCTATTTTTTAGACATGTATTTTGTGATTTTTTTAATGTTTAATTTGTATGCAGACATAATTATGTATAAATAAAAAGCTTTTATTATTATTTTATTTTCATCCAGGGCTGTTCTATATGAAGATCTGGGTACCAGATAAGCCCCAGATTGACCGTTACGGGTGTACATGCTCCTGCTTTGATACTGTCTTCAGAGGTAATTCACAGCTTGGGAGATGGGTAAAATATGAGCACACATGTTTACATTCATGCACAAATGCACTTGTGTGTATTCCTATGCTCTCTCCTTCCTATTTCTGTAAGTCTGTGTCTTCCCCAGTCTCTCTGCCTCATACACTTTTTCTCTCTTTCTCTTTTCCTCCAGCTGTGAGCCAAACCCTGTCACTCTAGTCAGATCCTCTGTGTCTGTACTTGTTTTATCATGTTTGTCTGCCAGTCTTTCTCTTTCTTTTCCTCTGTTATTCAAATGACTGTGTGGCCATTTCATCATCATGCAAACACTGCTGTTCACTGCAGTCATCTGGCAGCTGAAGATCGTTCTGTTCCTGGAGGTCCCACTATCAAATTCTTTTGCCTTAGTGTAATGACTCATGGTTGTACAGGTTTTGTGAAGGACATTAAGACATGAGAGACACTGTGGCAGAATCAGTAAGGCATCAGTGATCAGGTTTCGATCCCCCGTTTTGGCATGGCATTGTGTCCTTGGGAAAGGCACTCTGCTCCGAATTTCCTCTCTCCACCCAGGTCTGAATGGGTACCCGACTTGGTTAGGGAAGGTTAAATCAGCGGAACGAGAAGACTGGATTCCGCCTTCCTATGCTGAGCCCTAGACACAATGAATATGAATTCATTACCCCAATGGCTGTTTAAGGCTAAGGGATCTTTAACCTTTTATTAAGAATATTGAAGAAAGACAAGGACAGAGAATATTTGACTCAGATTTCAGACAGAATATGGGGAGATAATCATTGGAAGCATGACCGATTATTTACATTGAAAGAGCTTTATATGATCAAGGGCTTTGTAAGTATACATGGCACGCACGTGTACTCTGCTGGGGTGAATCAATCTAGCAGTAGCAGTGTTTGGTTTTGAGGGGAAGATGTCTTCTTTTATCAGGTTTCCCGTGTCCAAGGCAGTCTGTGTTATGATATTTGTATCACCCAAAGGTTGTCACTGACACTGACAACTTGACATGAAACAGATTCTTGAGATACTGATTATCCCTATCGTTTGATACATTCAAATGAGAAGTAAAATAGGATACCGTCTGTGACAAAATCACTCACAAATATCAGATACACCTACAAGGCTCAGCTACCATCTCAGAGAAAAAAGGAGAAAAATGATAGGAGGTATGTACTGTGCAGGTGGATATGAAAAGCCGGGTCTGGTGACTTACAAACATGTGTACTTCAATGCAACCAGTACCACTCTCAGGATCTGGCTGTTCACAGCGCTCTTCATGCTACTGTTCTATGAGAGTGTGCGCCACCTGGTGGGCCTGCTGCGCAGTGGTGTCCCCTTACGCCGCTCCATGCTCTTTCTGTACGCCATCAACCTCTACCCCCACTACTACTCTTGGTGGTGAGTGAATGGACTTGCTTTTATTCAGTGTTTCTTTGTGCACTGCTGGTACTTTGTAGATTTAGAGGGTGTGAGGGGAGACTTGATTGTTTGCTGACTGCCAAACACAGCAACAGAACTTGTTGACTCTTTTGTTCCTATTTTTCTATGAACCATTACTCCGCCATGTTACCAGATTCCTACGATACATATATTCCCTTCAGTCCTGGATTTAGAGAAGAGAAAGAAAGTATGAAGCAGGGTACATATTTTGGAGACTTGCGACAACACGGCTTATTAGAGTACACTTAGATTGTCATATACTGTTGTGTGATATAATTGATGTGAGAAATTGTCTGTGACCCTGTTGACACTATAGGGTGACACTCAGGTGAAAACTAGGTGAATTGAGGTCAAACACAATGCATACAAGTATGTACCACATGCAGAACAGTGTTTTGCTTGCAGAGTATGCACATCATGCAGGTACTCACTTAGTAGTGCCTCATTTGTATCTCAGTGCCACACTGCTAGTGATATCCATGAAAAACTGTCACAATTGTCACTGCTATTGCCCATATCACATGAATGATTTGAAATTTGTTTCAAAGAGAATATATGCTTTTCACTAGTGACACAAGCAGTCACTGAGCCAGAATCACATCATTATTTACACAATTCTTGAGTAAAAACTATTTAGAAACGAAACTTTTTCTGAATACACAATGTCTGTGTCACACTCATCACATAATATGTCACACAAAGATGACAAGTGTGATATACCTTGAAGCAGTCACAATAGTTACTGCACAAATACACACCAAAATTTTCACAGTTACACTTTTTGAATTTTTCATCGCTCACTATCTGTGCTTCTGTAGCAACAGCTAATTGCACTCTCTCCTCGTCATTCAGTTGTAACAGATCGAAATCATCATCTGATAAAGAATTGTAAAACTCAGCATCAGAAAACTGGTCAGAATCTGTATTTTGTACACATTCCATTTTCTGTGTACATGTGTCTACACAGCACATCGGCAAGATTGTAGCATCTGCCACTTGGGAGAGGGAGGGGGGTGTCTAGCATCCATTCTGCTCATGAACACTGCCGCATTAGATATCCAGTCAAGGATAGATGATGCTTGCTGATGATACAGCTCACAGGAAGTTTAAAGTGCTTACCACGAGAACCAATTTTCCGTGCCGTAGGAAGGAAAGGGAGAATTCTGTGCTGCACTGTTTTCCGGCCTCCAGGAATGAATGGTAAGATTCCGGTAAACCGGAAAAACCATACTGTGGGAATGAAAAAGTTAATCTCCTAGCTATCAAACACAGCAAAAGAACTTGTTAATCTCCTGGTATAAACACAGCAACAGAACTTGTTAATCTCCTGCCTGCCAAACACTGCTAGCAACAGAACTTGTTAATCTCCTGTTGCCAAACACAGCAACAGAACTTGTTAATCTCCTGTTGCCAAACACAGCAACAGAACTTGTTAGTCTACCGGTGCCAAACACAGCAACAGAACTTGTTAATCTACTGGTGCCAAACACAGCAACAGAACTTGTTAATTTCCTGTTGCCAAACACAGCAACAGAACTTGTTAATCTCCTGTTGCCAAACACAGCAACAGAACTTGTTAATCTCCTGGTGCCTAACACAGCAACAGAACTTGTTAATCTCCTGGCTGCCAAACACAGCAACAGACTTTGTTAATCTACTGGTGTCAAACACAGCAACAGAACTTGTTAATCTACTGGCTGCCAAACACAGCAACAGAACTTGTTAATCTCCTGGCTGCCAAACACAGCAACAGAACTCGTTAATCTCCTGGTGCCAAACACAGCAACAGAACTTGTTAATCTCCTGGTGCCAAATACAGCAACAGAACTTGTTAATCTACTGGTGCCAAACACAGCAGCAGAACTTGTTAATCTCCTGGCTGCCAAACACAGCAACAGAACTTGTTAATCTACTGGTGCCAAATACAGCAACAGAACTTGTTAATCTCCTGGCTGCCAAACACAGCAACAGAACTTGTTAATCTCCTGGTGCCAAACACAGCAACAGAACTTGTTAATCTCCTGGTGCCAAACACAGCAACAGAACTTGTTAATCTCCTGGCTGCCAAACACAGCAACAGAACTTGTTAATCTCCAGGCTGCCAAACACAGCAACAGAACTTGTTAATCTCCTGGCTGCCAAACACAGCAACAGAACTTGTTAATCTCCTGGCTGCCAAACGCAGCAACAGAACTTATCTCCAGATGCCAAACACAGCAACAGAACTTTCTAAGAAAATTCTCCAGCAGAATCTGCTCCAGTCATTCCAGCAACTTTTACAAAAATAATGAAGTGCTCTTCTGTGGCACTGTTCCTTCACAGAGAGGATCTTGGCGTTTCACAAAATTAATTACATATAACAAGAAAGAAACAACAATAATGAAGGAAATTCAAATAACAACCGATCATTCATGGCACTCTCCAAATTGCATGTTACAAAAGAGAAGCAACAATCATTAAGGAAAAAAAAACAACCATGAAAAAACAATCACCCCCATCCTCGCATAACGAACAGCAAACGCATACACACACACACGCGCGCACACACACACACACACACACAGAGCACCCCACATCCCATCCACCCACACACAACACTGGAAAAAGTAGCTGTTTTTTGTTTTTTTTTAAGGTTCATTGCTTTCAGCTGTATGATAATGCTACTTTGAATTTTATTTCTTGGCATGTTGTATAATGTTGATAATGAATTTCATCATGGTCAGATATATTCTTGATTATCAGATAGGAATGAAACATTGATTCACTTAAACTTGATTTTGTGTACAATTCCTACAATGAAGAGCTACACATTAAATTTCTTGATCATCAAATAGGAATGAAAGAATAATTTAACTTAATTTTGTGTGCACAGACCCTTTTTTTCAGTTACTACAGTGAAAAGCCACACATTACATTTCTTGATTATCAAATAGGAATGAAAGAATGAATTATTTAAACTTGATTTTGTGTGTACAGATCTTTTTTCAGTTACTACAATGAAGAGCTACAGATTAATTTCTTGACCATCAAATGGGTATGAAAGATTAATTTAAACTTGATTTTGTGTGATCAGGTTCTTTTTTCAATTACTACAATTAAGAGCTACACGGTCATTTTCTTGATCACCAAATAGGAATGAAAGAATGATTTAAACTTGATTTTGTGTGCACAGGTCTTTTTTCAATTACTACAATGAGGAGCTGTACACTTTCTTTGCCCATCACCTGATGTTCACCGTCACTGAGATCCTTGTCACAGCCATCATCCTTAATCTGTGCAACAGGAACAATGACTTCACTTCATGGAAGATCGCCACCATCATCACCATCAACCTTGTTCACATCATCGTCAGTGGCATGGACCAGTTCATTGCCCATGTTATTCATGGTGAAGGTCATTCATTTCAAAATGCTCGCAATGTGGGTTTGATGGTGCCAGACTTACTGCATGTTTTGATTCCACTGAGAGAGTTTTGTTCACAGGTACGGCAACAGAAACTGAGACTTAGTGAGCTGTTTTATAAGGAAGAGATTATTCTAATGTTCGTTTTTGTCTCACTTGGTACTATTTTGGGTCGGCTGATATAATGTTTAAATCGTCAGCACACACACACATTGATTTGATTTTTGCATGTGTTGTGTGGGATTTTTCTGGCAGAATTGAAGGATATCTGGGTGGTTTACCGTTGTTTCTTTGCCTTTTGGGGGGGTCGGGGGGGGGGGGGGGGGTTGTTTACTGTTGCATATCTGATCAGTGATCTCCTGTTTCTGATTCTGACCTCTAAATTACATAACTGAATTAAAAAGAAAGTGGCTTGAAAGTGAACTCCTGTTGCATATTTGATATAAGTGATTTGGTTGTTGAGTGATGGGGTGAGTGGGGGGGGGGGGTCTGCATGGACACAGTGATAGGAGAGTTGTCTGCATGGACACAGTGATAGGAGAGTTGTCTGCATGGACACAGTGATAGGAGAGTTGTCTGCATGGGCACAGTGATAGGAGGGTTGGGTTGTCTGCATGGACACAGTGATAGGAGAGTTGTCTGCATGGACACAGTGATAGGAGGGTTGGGTTGTCTGCATGGGCACAGTGATAGGAGGGTTGTCTGCATGGGCACAGTGATAGGAGAGTTGTCTGCATGGACACAGTGATAGGAGGGTTGTCTGCATGGACACAGTGATAGGAGGGTTGGGTTGTCTACATGGGCACAGTGATAGGAGGGTTGTCTGCATGGGCACAGTGATAGGAGAGTTGTCTGCATGGACACAGTGATAGGAGAGTTGTCTGCATGGGCACAGTGATAGGAGGGTTGGGTTGTCTACATGGGCACAGTGATAGGAGGGTTGTCTGCATGGGCACAGTGATAGGAGAGTTGTCTGCATGGACACAGTGATAGGAGGGTTGGGTTGTCTACATGGGCACAGTGATAGGAGGGTTGTCTGCATGGGCACAGTGATAGGAGAGTTGTCTGCATGGACGCAGTGATAGGAGGGTTGTCTGCATGGGCACAGTGATAGGAGGGTTGGGTTGTCTGCATGGACACAGTGATAGGAGAGTTGTCTGCATGGGTACAGTGATAGGAGGGTTGTCTGCATGGGCACAGTGATAGGAGGGTTGGGTTGTCTGCATGGACACAGTGATAGGAGAGTTGTCTGCATGGACACAGTGATAGGAGAGTTGTCTGCATGGGCACAGTGATAGGAGGGTTGTCTGCATGGGCACAGTGACACAGTGATAGGAGAGTTGTCTGCATGGGCACAGTGATAGGAGGGTTGTCTGCATGGGCACAGTGATAGGAGGGTTGGGTTGTCTGCATGGGCACAGTGATAGGAGGGTTGTCTGCATGGACACAGTGATAGGAGGGTTGTCTGCATGGGCACAAGCTGTGGAAGTACCATGGGTGTGTGTCAGACACCATTTGCATCCACTTCTAGCTTTGACCTGTGTCAGTCCTTAAGTCTCTTTGTTCGGTTTTTCTTGTGTTTTTTTCAAGACAAAGTAGCAGCATTATTTTCTTAGTTTGATACACAGTGGTAGTTGGTTTTGTTTTTCTTCTTTTTTTTCCTATGAAGAACTGATTTGATTGTGTTGTTTGATAACCCAGCTGGTCATAGAGGCTGTATCAGGGCTACAAGACATGTTAAGAAATGTGCAGTCAAAAAGCAAGACCAAGGTCAGTCCATATGATTGATCTGGTCAGCACAGTGGACTTCTTAAGGATATTTAGAGGTTGGTCAGCACCGGAAATAATTGTAACTGTTACTTTTGTTATAAAACCCAGTGATGTTAGCTCCTCCATTTGTTTCCTCAGTTTCTCTGTTGGCATAAGTTTTTAGAAATGTACTTGGATTTCAGTGCCAGCTTCTGACAAACATGCTGCCACATCTTTGTCCTTCAAAACTTGTTGTTTTGCTTTGCCAGATCAGTGCTGTTGCAACCCACTTTGTCGCCGTGTTCAAGATTGTGGTTTGCCATCGCAGTTCAGGATGACAGCAAGCTACTTACAAGAAGCATCTGACAGCAGAAGAACTGACACATGAGTCTTGTTAGGCTACATTCACCTTAAGTCCAGCCAATTACTGACAGCCAGTTGCCATCACAGCAACACACTTCAGTCAGACACAGCTACTTGCTGTCAGCTAGGAACAGGATGGTGCTCTCCAGATGGAAGAAACAAATGCTGTTGTGGTCAATTTTACAATATTTAAACAGAATCCTTGTCAATAATGTGTTGACCTCCTTAACCCTTTAGCTACCATGGAAATGGATTTTAGTAAAATCTATTTGCCAGGGTTTTTTCCCAAAAAATGGGTATATTTTTTCCAAAAATTCTGTGCGCTTTGTTATTGGAGAGAGACCCATAAAGATATACATTTTCTAATAGGTAAAATATAGAATACAAAACACAGGATGTTTTCCAATTTTGTATTTTTCCAAATGCAGATATTTTGAAATTAGTGTTTTGTTTTTTGTCAGATTTTCAACTTCTTCACTATAAACATTAGTCTGGTCATTTTCACAGTAATATCATATTTTCTAGACAAATGGATAATAACTGTACACTCAAATCATGCTAGAACAACCACAATAAAAACAGACATATACATGATTCATTGTGGCTACTCTGAGTGATTACAACACAGATGTGATTGTCCTGTCTTTTCATTCAAATCAGTTTTCTTGAAAAAAAAAAAAAAAAAAAATCATCATGCCCATCAATGAACCCAGACTCAAGAACTGTTTCATTTCAAGCACATTTGTATCTGCAAGAACTGTTTCATTTCAAACACATTTGTATCTGCAAGAACTGTTTCATTTCAAACACATTTGTATCTGTCCCTCCTGATAGTCTGGAGTACCTTTTTTTCTGCCTGCCTGGGTTTGCCTGTACCTGTTGGAGTTTCTGTTGTATTTTCAAATTGGTTTCCTCAGCATATTCCTGATTATCATCTAAAATTTTTTTTTTTTTACAAATTGAAAGAGATAGAAAAATACAGTGCAGTCTGTGTTGTATGGGTCTTTTTTCAGTCCACTGTCACCAGTTAAGTCAGCAATAACAGGCTGAATGTTGTTTATTGGCCCCACACTGATCCCCTCAAGCACAGAAAGGCCACACCCCCTTGGCCTCCACCCCCTCCTCTTCCCCCTCTCTAACCCTCTACACTTTCTCCGGTTCCCTTCAGTCCCCTCACCCTGTGTTGGCTCAGTGCCAAGAAAGTCGCTCTCACTGTGTACTGCTGCTATTTCGTTCACATCACTGTCAGTCATGTGGTCGTCTGCTCTGTACAGCCGGCATCACTCACTGTTCGTCTTGCCAGTATCTTAATTGCTCCCTTTATTTTCTTTCAAATCATCCAATAAAAGTTCATCAGTGTCTGAGTTGATGTTTCAATTCTTTCTGAACATCAGGTAAAGAAAGCAATTTTGGTTATTTTTGGTGCACCATATACACACTGCTTGAGGCTGCGTGTCACCATTTTGCTGAGCATGTGATGAACGAGTCAAAACACAGCCAGTAACCCAACCAAATCACTCAAATAAAGGACTACCTCATGACATAGATAGGGTTTCTAGCTATCAATACAATCTAGAAAGATTCCCCAAGCTAAAGCTACCAGTGTTTTGTAAACAACTCTATACAAGCCAGAGAAAAGTCTGAATATTTCAATGACAAATTATCTTGTCATTGTGGCAGCAAAGCATACATGGTTGTGCTGGCAAGTTATCTTGTGTAGGCAGCCTAGGGGTTAATCAGAATCACATGTAGAACACCATCATTAAATACAGAAGAATGCAACCTGATACTTTTAAAAATCTGCTTGATAATGTACAGAAGATTTGATAAGGCAGTAAATGAAATTTTATCTTTGTCACGAATAACCACACAGCAGTGCAAAGTTTTCTTCATCTATCATGAATCATTGGGATTCAAGCTGCTGGTATCATTGAAGAGTTCCATTCCTTGGATCAGTCATTCATCTTTTTATGTGCATGTGGCAAAGCAAATTGCTGGCTCGTGACCAGTGTGAACAGTTATCACTGGCATACATGCTGGAAAAAATTATGTTCGCAGGATTTCCAACCAGCAGCTGTCAGCTGCTGTCAGCAACTGGCTGGACTAAGTGTGACCACAGCCTCATACGTACAGCTGCAGAGGACATTTTTTCTAATTCATGAGCTTCCTTGTCCCTGTGAATTGCTGTGGCTGCCATGCCCTTCAGTTAGCAAACATGGAATACAGCAAGACCTATACCATGGGGACTGCAATAGCCAGACATGGGGAGAGTTGGAAAAAAAGCACCATCAACATTGGAAGTCATGAATTTGGTGGTGGTGGTGGTGGTGGTTGCTTTTATATTCCACAAGAAGCCATGGCTATTGCAAAATTCTGTTCAGTGTTTTAATTCTGTTTCAGACAGTGAACCACTTGTTTTCACTGCCATTTTCCTGGAATGGTTGCAGGGCATTGTTTATCTTTTCATAGTACACAGATGTGTTGAACAGTCTCTCCAGCAATTAAAAATTTCAGGACAGGATCAATAAAATGTTTTGAGATCACTTTGGGGGAGGTGACCTGAGCAAGACAGGTGGAAAGGCTTACATGTCAGTGCCTTGAAAGGCTAAACAGACCTGAAAGAGATCAAGGACAACTAACAGTGTTGACATGTTTCAGTCACATAGCTTTCTTCACTTAGGCAGTTACACTGTGAGTTTTCACACTGAACTGTACCCGCTAGTAAAGAAGGTGAATAGTATAGACCTTGTTCGTTAGGAAACTGGAAGTCAGTGAAAAGTTCAGCCCCTTCACCTTGGGACGTCCGGATAAGGCAACATGGCGACTCTGTCCACTGAAACTGAAAGTGCGCTTGAATCCATTAAAGTTAAAGAACCGAAAGAGTATTTAAAAAAAGAACGGACAACTGATAAGTAGTGCGAAAGTTGAACGTGTTAGTCGTGCAAAGATTTTCATTTGTTGCGGAACCAGAAACAAGAAGATGAAGTCAAGTCAGTTTCTGCTGTCACAGAGACATTTCTGTTGTCACAGTGATATAAACCTCCCGCAGATTTTTAACAACTGAACTAAAAAAAAGTATCGCTCCTGTGTGTGACCCATTCATTCAGAATCTATATACATTCTAGCATTTCATATTGTTGCTACATAGTATGAGTGAGTGTGTGTGTGTGTTTGCGCGCACATCTTCTAAAAACAATTTCAGATGTGAGAAAATGGCCATTGCTGTTCCAATGAATTTGATCTTTTTCTGGCTTTTCTATCACATGACTTTTTTTTCTTTGTTTTTTTTTTTTGTTTGTTTGTTTGTTTGTATTTTTACTTTTATTGGAGTAGCTTTAATACATATTGTGGGGAGGAGAGTGTTGGAGTTGAGCATGGAAATCTGTGGGGAAATGAGTGGTGCAGCTTAGCATGGAAACTGTGGGGAGAAGAGTGGTGGAGCTGTGCACGGAATTTGATTAAAGATAATAGTCATCAAAACTGATTCATGTGTGTTTCATCACAGTTGCATTGATAATTAACTGCAAGTAAAGCATGATTTCATCTCATGGTGTAGCATGCATGCATGTGTGCATACAGTACTCACTCATTCATCATTACAAGTGACATGCATTGATAAGTCTTCTCAAGACTCCCAGACATTCAGACACACCAATCTGGTACAATCATCTGGCCTGTTTACCCAAAATGGATATGTCTGTACTTTCACCAGGTTAGAATATGTATTTCTTTTATGGAAACCTGTAAGTTCATTGTATCTAAGAACTGGCCAAAGGATTAACACATACATACCAGTTTTCTCTTTGATGCCATTTTTTAGAAACTGGTAGTGCTGTAAATTCTTAGTGTAAATATTTGCATTTATTTACTTTTGCATGCCCCACCTCCCATCTTTTATTTCCTGTATTTTTTTAATCATACATATATATATCTCCCCCCTCTCTCACTGTCTGTCTCTCTCTGTCTTTCCATCTCTCTCCTCCTCTCTCACAGTCCCTTCTCCCTCCCTGACCCCCTCCCACTCTGTCTCTCTTTCTTTTTCCCCCTCCTATTATCTGCCCATCTATTTTTTCTCGACCTCTCTCTCGTCCTCTCTGACTACTTTACTCACCAGCCTCTCTTCCTATTCCCCAAGCAACACTTCACACTGTTCTTTTCATGCTGCATGCCCTGGATGCAGTTTTTACATGAGTTTTTTTCATGAGCTTTGTTAACCTTTTTGTTTTCTTTGTTGGTGTGTGTGTTGCATTTTGACATACCAGTAAACGCCCTTGATGAAGACCACATACATACATACATACATACATACATACATACATGCACACACACACATACATACATACATACATACATATATATATATATATCATGTGTTTATTGCTTGTTGTCAAATCTGTACAATCAAATTTGGACTGTTTACAAAATGCAGTGTAAACAGGTCTGAGCCAAACACAGACAGACTTGAAGAAAATCACTTTGATTAGATATATTCTTTTATTTTTTTTACCATTCATTCATACCTAAATGCTAAACAATGAACAATTGTCTAAACAATTTGAGTTATTTATGATGTGAGCACCATTTAGTTTTGGATGTTGTGCATGTGTGCGTGTGTGTGTTTGTTTGTGTGTGTGTGTGTGAGTGATAAACATCTGTATTGAAGTGCAGTGTCTACATTCACAAAATTTTGATTTTTTTCCATGATCAGAAAGAAAAAAACAAAACTCTGCTGTGAATCTTAACTGGTTTGAACCACACTGCACCCCTCCCCACCCCCCATCTTTCTCCCTCAAAGAGAAGAAGAAAAAAAGAAGAAAAATCACAGCTACAGTTTCTGAAGTCTTATTTAAATGCACCATATGATCAATATCATCAGCAAGCAGTGGGTATAAGCTTTGGCTGTTGAAATCAAATTATCTCTTGTATACAGGTGTTGTATATATTGCATATAAATCAACATTATATCAGATAAATATAAACAGTATATTAACAGTTGCAATATTTGTTCACATCAGTAGGAAAAAAAATATCAGGAGCATTCAAACTCCACAATTCCCAAGAAGAAAGCTTTAAAAAAAACTTCATACACAGATGATAATCTGACTGTCTTACACAATTTATCAATACCAGTGATCCTCTTGAATCAATCCGCTCTAAACTAACACACACACACACACACTACAAATTGACACCCACTACTGTAAGCCCCCTTCAGTCTAAATTTTATGACAAAACAGTCTTCAAGGCCCTAATAAGTCATCTTTCACTGTGTCATCAGTGTCAAATTGGTGAAAAGGGGGATGCAAAGCTGTCAGATCATGACATATTTTCACTTCCAAATTTGATAACTTTTGTAAAATTACTCAATTTACTGTCAGCAGCATTGGTTTCCACTGCTGATGAAGAAGTATCAGTGATGTCTTCTTGGACTTGCACATCTGACAGCTGTGACAAAAAAAGAAAAGAATATATAATTATAGCTTGAATGTTATGACATTTGTTTTAGTTACACATTTTCAGTCAAACTCCATACAACCCCCAAAATGTGTCAGATCTATTCACTGCATTATGCATGTGCAGAATCTCAAGCCAGAATTGTGCTTTTGGATTCAAACATTAGGCAGATAAGTGTATGAGAAATGAAGACAGCATAATTATCCCTCTTTGAGAAATCAGACCCAAAACATTCTTAGACTTGGCTGTTGAATTGAAACAAATATATTTTGAAACATAAAAAATGAATATTTGATTCAAGATGTCACATGCCGTGCTTGTTTTGAAGACCTTGTTCGTAAAAAGTGAAGGAATATCATCGCCACTGAGGGTGCAGTCCTTTTCAGTTCACGAAGTGATTCTGAGCTCACCACACTCTTTGCAATCGGTTCGTGGCTGGTATTCGTTGCGATGTCACCTTTTTTCCTTTGAAGTTCGAACAGCACACACAGTACTTCTTTCCTCCCATTTTCGCCCGACCCATTGTGAAGCATTTACACAAGTACAATCAACGAACTCGCAACTTTCGCTTTTTAGAGACTCCCCACAAATTCTCTTTCCAGCTTAATCAAGGGCATTTTACTCTAATTTTTTTTCTAACGAACAAGGTCTATACCTGCAGTACTTGTATGTCTTGCTGAACTCTTCCAGCCAGTGTTGTAAGTGGAGAAAAAATAATAACTGCATTTCATGCAAACATCTCCTCTCCAGGCTGTTGTGTTGTGAAGTGTTCAAGGTTTTGTGAATTTTGACCTATGTAAACCAGCCAGTCTCAGACATCTAGTTATTGGATTCTAGAGTCTGTTGGACATTGTTTCCAAACACTTGACAGCTTCTTTAGAAGCTGTTTCAGAAGCGTCCCTTTGTCAACTTAGCTTTGGATTGATTTTTTTTCTTTTCTTTTTTTTTTTTTACCTCTGAGAAGGTTTTACAGTCTTGTTTTTATCAGTTTATATGTATATATATATATATATATATATATATATATATGTGTGTGTGTGTGTGTGTGTGTGTGTGTAATATGTATGATCTTCTTATTGTGGTAGAAATCTCACAGATTGTCTTGATCAGTCTTTATTTATGGTGATATTTACAGTCTTATTTTTATCAGTGTCTATATATATATATATGTATATATATATTTGTGTGTAATACGTATGATCATCTTATTGTGGTAAAAATCTCACAGATTGTCTTGATCAGTCTTTATGGTGATAACACTGATCCACATTCTGAACTCCAGGTGTGGCCTTCGCCTTCTTTCTCAGCCCCCAACCTACTCACCCTCCATCCCCAATACTGCTATACATGTAATCTGTGCACTTAATCACATGTTTTATATGCACTTTTTTCAAATTTAACATTTTCTCTGTGCTTTTTTTTTGTTTGGTCGTTATTTTTTCTTCTTTTTTTTATCATTGTTGCAGTTGTCACTTTTGACAAAAATCCAGGTTTGCTTAGATATGGCAGCCAAGACCACAATTAAATATGTGTGTAGTGTAGTTGAAATAGATTTTATTGGGATCAATGACACTTTAATCCAGGTATTTTGGGAGCAACTACCCTGTTTCTCTCTTGATCTGTGGA
>NC_134888.1:12275239-12487739 GCF_041734735.1 Babylonia areolata | reverse complement strand
AAGGGTAACTTACAAAAAATTCTGCTTCAAGCCCAAAGGAATATGTTAGCACACTCATGTATTCACTTATCCAAACTACACCCACAAACACACTTGCATGTGCACACAGTTGTATATTCTGCCTCTTACACAATAACCTTGACCATGTTATAAATTCTATAATCTTACCCTGTTTGAATGTTAACCAGCAGCAATGCCATGACTTGACCAGCTTGCTTTTGCTCTCTCTCTCTCTCTTTGAAAGAGGCAGGCTACATTAGAGACTATCTAAAAGAGCAGGGCTACCACGAAGAATCGAAGAAATTGAGAAATGCAATAAACTCGCAAAAGCGCAGAGAAAAGAGGAAATATTACCGAGAATTATATATTATCCTCGAAAGAAAACCCTAAATCAGTGTGGCAAGCAATAAACCAACTCACCAACAAGCAATCTTCATCAAAATCAACCGTATCAAAGACGTTTCTGTGAATCAACTAAATACACACTTTTCCACTATAGCTAGAAAAATTATTACCACAGATTACACAGAACTGAATGACCTTGAAAAATTAAAATTGTATTGTCGTAATAAAAATACTTCAATTGAATTGAATATTCCACCCATAACAGTATTTGAAGTCTATAACTACCTTATCCAACTAAAACAGACAGGAACCCGCGGACCGGATGGCATCGACAGCAGAATTCATAAACTAGCTGCTACAGTTATCATGGACACATTAACGTACAGTTTTGACTCACTTGTGCTAACAAAGTGAGTCTATGTTTTAACCCGGTGTTCGGTTGTCTGTGTGTGTGTGTGTGTCTGTGTGTCCATGGTAAACTTTAACACTGACATTTTCTCTGCAAATACTTTGTCAGCTGACACCAAATTAAGCATAAAAATAGGAAAAATTCAGTTCTGTCCAGTCATCTTGTTTAAAACAATATTGCACCTCAGAGACGGGCACAAAACTTTGTTTTTAAAAGAAGCCAAATTATATGCAAACTGCATTTACTGTTTGTTTTTTGTTTGTTTGTTTTTTATTCTCTAAACTTGGCACTTTGATCTCAACAACAAGAGCAGTCATTATTATCATTTTTTGTTCAAACAGGAACTTCTTTTGCTAAACATGGAAGTTTTATTTATTTTGCAAACGTTTTGGTACAGATAGTAAAAAAGGGAAATTAATCTGTAATTAATACTAGGGGACTTAATTTGCTTTAAACTGATCTTTCTCATCTTAAACATTACATTTTGAAATTATACTCAATACATAAAAAGCTTGTGTGTTTTTACTCTCAGTGTACAGGGCTTTCGCTATGTTCATTCGCCCAAGTGGTCTTTTTCGGAAAATACTAAAATCAATACGACAAGTGGACCTGAAGGTCATGGGCAAAAATCAGTTGCGTACACATATTTATACACATTCAAAGCGTGTGCTCATATTCTTCGCGAACGCGAACGACGCCATTTTGTTTCAAGTTGTTGACCTGCCCGTTCAATCCTATATTCAATGGACAATACACGATAACATGTGATGGAAAGTTGGAGAAGGAGACCGTTAAATATTTATTCAGAGAAAGATTTGTGAAGGCCACATCACTTACTGGATTATGCCCCAAACTGCCATAAAAATATCCACAGAATCAGTCGGAATTCACAGTTAAAAATTGTAAACCATGCGAGTTAATACCCTTGAACTGATGAAACGAAAAAATTTCCAGTCTTGACTTTCTCAAAATGAAGTCCTTTTCACTTCATAAGACGTTTAGAAGTACTTGTACTTGGCTCTACATGTTATTAGTTTAACAAAATACTCAATTTTCATATCAACTTTAAAACTATAAAACTAGAATGAACATAAAAGAGAAATTGAATCGACCGTGTCGTACTACATTCCCGGCGGGTGTAACTAAACTTGTACATCTATCTAGATCTAGAGAAAACGGCTAAATGTTGCAGTGTGATTGCCGCAATAGCCACGTCTCCTTTACCGCGGACTTAAATTTTTTATTTTTTTATATTTTTTTTTATTGCCCTTAAAGATTTTTCGAATGCCCAAGATACACCAGAATAATATGATTTAAACAGCGTTCTCACTGTGAATACCGCAATTGATTTATCGCCCTTTAAAAAAGTATGTTCAAATATTAAATTTTAGTACATCAGCTAAGGAGCCATGATAGTGTAATGGGTAAGATAGTTTCTTCTCATCCGAACACGCGCGGTTCGAATCTGATTATGACTTTTTTTTTTCTTTTTTTTTAACCCGAAGCTTTATAATAACAAATACAGAACACATTTTAACGATTAGATTTTTTAAATTTTTTTTAAGTGTATCACAAGTGAGTCTTGAAGGCCTTGCCTCTCTTGTTAATCTGTGTATTGATAAAAACTACTTTCCGATCGCATTTAAGAAAGCGAAAGTTATTCCTATTTACAAATGAGGGGACACCACCGATCCTTCAAACTACAGGCCAATTTCCATTATTTCTGTTCATTCAAAACCACTGGAAAAACACATCAACAATCATATTTTACATCACTTTGATGTCATTGAACTTTTACATCCAGCTCAGTCTGGTTTCAGACGAAAGCATTCATGCCACACAGCACTGGTCAACATTGTAGATGACTGGCTTACCAATGTCAATAACAATATATATTATGGTGTTTTATTCGTCGATTTTAAAAAAGCATTTGATGTGATAGACCACAAACTCTTACTTAGAAAACTTGAGCTGTATGGTCTGTCAACCAATTGTCTTAGTTTGATTGAATCCTATATGACAAACAGACAACAATGCGTGACAATGAATACATCAATCTCCGCACCAACAACACTTGATTATGGCATTCCTCAGGGGTCTGTTCTAGGCCCTTTGCTGTTCTCAATATATATAAACGACCTACCACTCCATATGAAATCCGTCTGCGAACTTTTTGCGGATGATACAACAATCCACACTTCTCATACTGACATTGTCGCTCTTGCAAAAGACTTAAAGAAAGTACTGATGACCTCGTTAGATGGACCAAACTAAACCACATGTCTCTTCACCCTCAAAAAACAAAATGCATGTTAATCACAACCAGATAAAAGAGGCAAAACACTATATATAATCTTCCTTCCATCCAAATTAAAGGCGAACCTATTGAACAGGTCAGTGATCATAAAGTTCTGGGGATCATAATTGACAACAATCTCACTTGGAATCCTCACATAAATTTCCTTTGCAAAAAGACAGCCCAGAAAACCCATCAACTATCCAAAATCAAACATTTCCTTGACCTTCATTCACGGAAATTATTTTTTCAAGCGCATATCCAGGCTACAATAGATTATGCATCAACACTATGGGACTCCGCAAGTGCGAATACCATGAATCCATTACAGAATCTTTATAAACGGGGACTCAAGCTGGTACTCCTTAAAAAGACTACCCTTTTAGACTCAGACTATAAACAAGCGAATATTCTCCCACTAATCCGTAGATTAAAGTACAATAAAAGAATCATGATGCAAAAGATTATGACAGGTAATGCACCACCAACATTGATAGACAAATTTTCTGTAAATTCATCAAGGAATCCCCCCAAGTCCATATCACAATTCCAAGAATTGACTTGTTAAAATCCAGTCTGGTTTACTCAGGCGCCACCCTATGGAACTCACTCCCAGAAACAATTAAACAACACCATTGCCCAACCACCTTCAAAAAACATTGCCTTTCCCACTCTATGCCATAATGTGTAATGTAAATCGTTCATTTTATTGATATTGTTTGTCAAATGTGTATTGTTGACTGAGAACCTTGCTCACCCTCTATCCCCCATTCTGGTGTGTAGTGCGGTGTGTGTTGTGTGTGTTTGTTTCTTTCATTTTGTTCATTTCTTTTCCAATGCATTTTACTAACACCAAGCTAGTGCCTGTATGCCATGTGTGTGTGTGTGTGTGTGTGTGTTTATCTTCAGTTTAACGTCTATTCACAATAAGTGTTTTTAGACGGAAAGGAGTCAAGTAGTGGATTAGTGGATAAAGGAAAGGGAGTGCATGTGAATATTAGTGTAAAAAAAGTGTATCAGAGGAAAGGTATATTATTATAAGAAAAAGTCTAAAGAGATTGTGGTGTGTATTGAATAAGATGTCATGGGAGGGAGACTATGTATATGCATATCAACAAGTATTAACCTACAACAATGTAAATATAAACAACAATATTAATTATAATACATCAAAGGAGGATACCAACTGGACTGGAGTTTAAAATTTCTGAAAACATTCTAAGCAATGAATAATCATTCAAAATCTTTTCAGTGGCTAATGAAATATTGGAAGAAAAGTCATCACCTACATCTTTTGGAATTAACGGTCTTATGCTCGGACAATGAAAGAGTAGATGGCTTACAGTTATTTGCTTACCGCATTATACATTTTATATTTTTAGAAAATTTTGTACGAAAGGCATTTAAACGAATTCTATACATTAGACTTGTAATTTGTCTTGAATGTTCTGCTGGTGTCGAATTTAGATAATGTTTGGGATTAGGTGCATTCTTTGTGTTTACACAACAGTGGTAATATTGATTATTTGAATCTATAAGTAATTTCTGAAATCGATTTCTAGAAACATTTTCTATACAACTAATGCATTCATACAGATCTAACTGGATGTCAAGTTGTACTGCGCCTTCGAAATTACGTGCTGCTCTTCTAGCTGCTTGGTCTACCCACTCATTTGAAGATATTCCACAGTGTGAAGGTACCCAACAGAAAGTTATTTTAATGCCCTGTTTTGTCAGTTGGTGAATAATATGTTTTATTTCCATTGTCATCTCAATTCGCTTCTTTGAATTTGAAGATCCTATAGGTTGTATTACTGACTTTGAGTCTACACATACAACAATTTCACTTACAGTTTTCGGAATGTCTGAAATGTAATTTAAGGCCATAAGTATGGCTATAAGTTCAACTGTGAAAATGGAATATTGTCTACCAATATAGTATAATTTTTCTATTCTAAATGAAGGAATTACAAAAGCCGCTCCTGAATTACCATCTTCTAGAACAGATCCGTCTGTGTATATTTTTAGATAATTTGAATATTGATTTTCTATATGTGAGAGCACTTCAGGTCTTAACAAAAATGGTGACTGGTTCTTGGATAAATCTGTATAATCCATGTCAAAGGTAGCTTTACACTGCTCCCATTCAGGGACTGGTGAAAAAGTAGGTATTTTTGCAATTTGCTTGTCTTTTGATTCCGTAGCACTAATGATATCTGATGCAAATGTAGTAATGGATGTCATAGACTGTATCGTCTTAGCTCTTTTAGCAAAATCTTTTTGTGAACTCAAATTAGCTTCTTCTTTTGAAAATGGTTCAAAATGCGAAAGATTTGATAACGAATTTCGCGGCTGAAGCTTTCCTTTGTTCATCAAGAGATAAAACACCTGTTTCTCTGTAAGTCCCTAAATTTGATGTAAGAATGGGCACACCTAGAGCGAGTTTATAAGCCTTACAATCAATGCTTTGCAGCTTCTTTAACAAATGCAGTGGAGCACTGAAGAATACCTCTTGAGCGTATGTCAAGCGTGAACGTACGAGGGAGGTAGCGAGAGATATTAACGCTTTGGTATCTTGCCTCCAGTACTGTTTACAAATTGTTTTAAGGAAATTTAGACCTTTTCTTGCTTTGTTTAGTATATAGTCAATATGATAATTCCACGAAAGCTTTGAAGAAAGATAGACTCCCAGAAATTTAACAGATTGTGTATATCTGATGATGGTACCATTTATTGTAAACACGGGGAGCTTTTCCGGGTCTGATCCTGTATTAAATAGCATCATATTTGTTTTTCCTAAGGACAATGATAAGCCATTTTCTGTCATAAAGTTGCTGATTTTATCAAGTTCCCGCTGGTATATTTTCTCTATGTAATTCAATGTCCTAGTAGGCGTTTTATTTTTCATTGTCACCTTCATCCATAAACAAATGTCATCAGCAAATTGAACCAAGACTGTATCTTTAGCTAGCTTGTTAGGTAGATCTGCTAATAATATATTGAATAAAATCGGCGAAATTACTGATCCTTGTGGTAACCCCATGTGTAAATGTCTGGGGTTTGAGTAGGTATTTCCTATTCTTACTTGTATAAATCTATCTAATAAAAAAAAACACTTCTAATATAACCATGCATATTACCTGTAATACCGATATTTTTCAGTTTATATATATATATATATATATATATATATATATATATATATATATATATATATGTGTGTGTGTGTGTGTGTGTGTGTGTGTGTGTGTGTGTCTGTGTCTGTGTCTCTGTGTCTGTGTGTGAGTATGTGTATGCGTGTGCCTGCATGGGTACCTATGTTCATGCATGTTGCATGGAAGGACTGTCCACTTGAAGTAGCTGCTGGGACTGTCCACTTGAAGTAGACTTGAAGTAGCTGCTGGGACTGTCCACTTGAAGTAGACTTGAAGTAGCTACTTGGACTGTCCACTTGAAGCAGCTACTTGGACTGTCCACTGGAAGTAGCTACTGGGACTGTCCACTTGAAGTAGATACTGGGACTGTCCACTTGAAGCAGCTGTCCACTTGAAGCAGCTACGGGGACTGTCCACTTGAAGTAGATACTTGGACTGTCCACTTGAAGTAGCTACTTGGACTGTCCACTGGAAGTAGCTGCTGGGACTGTCCACTTGAAGTAGCTACTGGGACTGTCCACTTGAAGCAGCTACTTGGACTGTCCACTGGAAGTAGCTACTTGGACTGTCCACTTGAAGCAGCTACTTGGACTGTCTACTTGAAGCAGCTACTTGGACTGTCCACTGGAAGTAGCTACTTGGACTGTCCACTTGAAGTAGATACTGGGACTGTCCACTGGAAGTAGCTACTGGGACTGTCCACTTGAAGTAACTGCTTGGACTGTCCACTTGAAGTAGCTGCTTGGAATGTCCACTGGAAGTAGCTGCATCGTCCCTTGTACATGTCACATCAGCAGCAGAGGGGGTTATGTCTCCAGCTGCAGTATTTGGCAGTACATCCATCCCTCTTTCCAGCTCAGTCAGGAACCTTGGTGTTGTCCTTGACAACACACTGTCATTGCAAAAATTTATCAGTCAGACATGTCAAGGCTGCTACTGTCAATTGCGACGCATCAGTGCCGTTCGGGAATATCTGTCCACCGACACAACATCTAGACTTGTCGTTTCTCTCATTCTCTCTTGCCTTGACAACTGTAACTCCCTATTGTCTGGTTTGTCTGCTTCATCCATTCAATCCCTTCAGCGCATACAAAACTCTGCTGCCCGACTCGTCCTCAGAAAGAAAAGATCTGAGCACATCACTCCTATTTTGCAACATCTCTATTGGCTCCCTGTCTCACACAGAATAAAGTACAAGATCAGCACTCTATATTACAAATGTATTCACACATCTGCCCCTTCCTATCTTTGTGGCTGCCTTCACCTCTACACTCCATCTTGCTCTCTACGATCGGCTTCAGATCCACTCTGTTTACACACACCCAGATTCAAATACTCCACTGTTGGACGCCATTCTTTCTCTGTCTCTGGACCTTGTATTTGGAATGAACTTCCTCTTTCGCTTTGTCAGGTCTCCGCACTCAGCTCTTTCAAGTCTGGCCTTAAAACTCACTTCTTCACAAGATAGCCTCCCTCCCCTACCTAGGTGTGAAAGTGCTTAGATTTGTCTCTGCACAAGATTCAGCGCTATATAAATACCATTATTATTATTATTATTAGCTTCTCTTCAGACAAAGATGTCTAGATCTGCTGTGGAACTGTTTTGCACCCGTACACCAACGTGGAATATGTTCTCTTCCTACAAGCACTTAGTCTTTGACTACTTCACCATAGTCTGCTCCTTTAGGTGCACTTTTTTTTTAACTTTTTTTAGCAGATGATGAGGTTAGTCTGTATGGTATGTATGCATGCATGCATGCATTCATGGATTGCCTTATAGAGCTTAACAGTTGCGATAATGTGTCATGAACTGTGTTTTGCAGGTTCCTCTTTCTTTCTTCCTTCCTTTTTTTATGTGACAGTTTTGTCTTTAACGTGGTTGAATGTTGATATAGTTGGGCAGTCCTGATATGGCCATGTGTAGTTGGCTGAATGGTAAGCAACAATACATGCATAAATACATATACAATATAATAACATAACATACCTACATACCTTCCTACCTACGTACATACATATGTAAAGGTGTACAGTTAATGTGTCAGCTGCACCCACCCAACCACCCTGTGTCCCTTCCCTCCCCCTTTTTTCCAGCTGGCGTTGCTGACAGGATCAGCAGGTAAACGGAAAGTGTTTAGCAGAACCCAAGTAGCACACAGACCAGTAACAAAGCCCACAGAAAAAAAGCCCAGACATGACAACCCCAACTACCACTCGGGGTTCCCCATGTAGTGGAATGCAGCACCCACACTGCCAGTATTGCCAACTGGGGACTTCTTCAGGGAGGTGAAGAGGGTCCTGGCTGCATGCCGACTTTGTATACATCCACTTGCAAGGAAATGCACAGTGAGAAATACAAATGCAATGGAGGAAACCAACACCCCAGACAAGGTGACTAGCATTCTGCTGTGGGTGTTCGGTGATAGGCAGAGTGTCACCACATTGCTGTGTGCACTTTTCAGCATGGAGCAGTGGCTGGAGGAGTCCATCTTGGGACTACTCTGATGCTATGTGCAGCATGGAGAGAACCATCCAGATGAAGAGCACTGGGGCCCTCACCACTGATATGCTGAGGGGTCACTTCATCAATGGTCTCCGTAACCCTCTGCTGAAAAGGGATCTGTGCTGGGTAGTCAGGCAAGACACACAGATGACCTTCATCTATTCTAGGGATGAAGCCCTGAGATCATACAGAGAGCTGGAAGAGGATCAACAATAGCATCAGGCCAAGGAAACGATGGCACAATAAGGGAATCAACTGTTGTTAAAAGAAAATGTTAAGTCTATGCAGGGGGTAATTTCAATGTTTAGTCAGTCAAAGAGATGGAAGTTTGGTTACGAACAGGGCTTTGGGTAGAAAGAATAGGAAAAGTCAGTCAGCCATGGAGAATGGGATTTCCCCAAGCCACAAGGTAGGCAAGGATTTCCACAGTGAAATATAAAAAAAAGACAGTGACTTCCACAACCGTCTCAAGGGGCAGGATCAGAGTCTGAAAGAAAAGATTCCAGTCAGGACAAAAGGTGACTGTGATGAAGATGATCCTTGCCAGGGTGAATGGGTGCTGCTGCCCATACCACCTGATCCAGGAATTCCTGGTACATGTGCCAGATGGGAGGTCACAGGTGATGTAGACTTCCAGGTTGCAGTCAAGTCTCCAAGACTGCCATGCAGCCAAGTGATAACCAGTGCATGTAAGACTCATCAGAAGCCAGGAGCACACAGAATGTGTGTGGGAGGTGCCTGAGTGCCAGGCCAGATGGATAGGAACAAGAGAGGGAAACTGTCGGGGTCAGTCCATAACGTTAGAACTAGGGTTGGTGCAAGCCATGCGACAGTGGCTAAAGTTGTAGCTGTAGCCTAATAAGGGTATGACTTGTTGCAGATGGAAAAGTTGTATAAATAATGTTTTGGTTTGGTATGTTATGCTTCATTCCAGGTTCAACACTTATGGTGGTTTTCAGGTTTTATGGCTGTATATCATTCAAGTTTGAAATTTTGCTGCTTTTCAGGTTATGGTTGTTTATGCATTGCTTTTTGGCATGTATTGCTTTTTGCTGATGCATGTTAAGGGTGACATACATTGAGGAATGTGCTGATGAGGAATTCATTGAGGAATCTTTGGTGATAGAAGTGGATGTAAAGTTCTTGTGTGCATATGTTCTTCTTTTTGCTAATGTTTGGGCAGGAAAACTAGTCTCCCCATTAGCATGAACTGATGACAGATTTAATCAACATATGGTCAGCAGCAAAGAGGCCACTGCTTTCCAAAGCCAGGGGTGGGTATTATAGTGTACAGGTAAAGTGTCACCTGCACCCATCCCACCACCCTGTCTCCCTTCTCTCCCCCTTTTTAACACATACACACATATACACAAGCACACATGCACAGATGCACACACACACACACACACACACACACACACACACACTGGAAAGCATAATACAAAGAAGTTAACTTTGACAGAATTGTCCGTTACAGAAAAAAAAAACAGGAAAAAACACTCACATACATAATTCCATGAATAAGTGTTGTCATCCAACAAATGCTATCAGAAAAAAGGAGACAGTTAAAACTGACAATAAGCCAGCATTGAAAGATCCATCTGAATCATTGAGAACATTGTCATGTGGGGTTGCACTCAGAACAGAAGTTATGTAAATCATGGCCCAGTATCATTTTCCCCCACTTCCAAATAGGGCCCAATCAACTGGAACATAAATAGTATCAACTTTTCAAAAACTGGTTCCATTGTGCCCCAATACCATTGCATCCCAATGCTGACATCTTACCGGAACTGGGCCGTGGAACTGGCCCCTTAATGGAACTGGCCCCTTCACGGAACTGGGCCCTTAATGGAACTGGCACCTTAATGGAACTGGCCCCTTAACAGAACTGGCCCCTTAATAGAACTGGCCCCTTAACGGAACTGGGCCGTGGAACTGGGCCCTTAATGGAACTGGCCCCTTAACGGAACTGGGCCATAGAACTGGGCCCTTAATGGAACTGGCCCCTTAACGGAACTGGGCTATGGAACTAGGCCCTTAATGGACTGGCCCCTTACCGGAACTGGCCCTTAACGGAACTGGGCCATTGAACTGGCGCCTATTGAACTGGCCCCTTAACGGAACTGGCCCTTCAACGGAACTGGCCCATGGAACTGGTCCCTTAACGGAACTGGCCTTTAACGGAACTCGGCCATGGAACTGGCGCCTATGGAGCTGGCCCCTTAAAGGAACTGGCCCATGGAACTGGGCCCTTAACGGAACTGGCCCCTTAACGGAACTGGCCCACGGAACTGGGCCCTTAACGGAACTGGGCCATGGAACTGACGCCTATGGAACTGGCCCCTCAACGGAACTGGCCCATGGAACTGGGCCCTTGACGGAACTGGCCCATGGAACTGGGCCCTTAACGGAACTGGCCCCTTGACAGAACAGGTATAAGGTGTTTGCAGAAGAGAGCTGCAGCCAGGCAAGGTAGACTCGGGAAGGCAGTGCGCTGGTTTTCTTCTTTTATTTTCTCATTCTTCCAGGCCAGGAGAGTTCTCTATTTGTCTGGCACACGCTCGCTCCTTATATTCTGTTATGCCGAACCGCAAAGCCAGCGCCGCGAAGTGACTCACGAAACCGGAGCCTTGAGGGGCCAAGCTTGTGTTTGTTTGACCAAATTTAGCGGCTTCTGACTTTCGGCTCTGGAAACTAACATAGACATATTATATATCACACAAAACTACAATTTTATTATGTGTAGACTCAAAGTCAGTAATACAAGCTATAGAATCTTCAAATTCAAAGAAGCGAATTGAGATGACAATGGAAATAAAACATATTATTCACCAACTGACAAAACAGGGCATTAAAATAACTTTCTGTTGGGTACCTTCACACTGTGGAATATCTTCAAATGAGTGGGTAGACCAAGCAGCTAGAAGAGCAGCACGTAATTTCGAAGGCGCAGTACAACTTGACATCCAGTTAGATCTGTATGAATGCATTAGTTGTATAGAAAATGTTTCTAGAAATCGATTTCAGAAATTACTTATAGATTCAAATAATCAATATTACCACTGTTGTGTAAACACAAAGAATGCAGCTAATCCCAAACATTTTCTAAATTCGACACCAGCAGAACATTCAAGACAAATTACAAGTCTAATGTATAGAATTCGTTTAAATGCCTTTCGTACATTTTTTTTTTTTTTTAATGTATAATGCGGTAAGCAAATAACTGTAAGCCATCTACTCTTTCATTGTCCGAGCATAAGACCGTTAATTCCAAAAGATGTAGTTGATGACTTTTCTTCCAATATTTCATTAGCCACTGAAAAGATTTTGAATGATTATTCATTGCTTAGAATGTTTTCAGAAATTTTAAACTCCAGTCCAGTTGGTATCCTCCTTTGATGTATTATAATTAATGTTGTTATTTATATTTACATTGTTGTAGGTTAATACTTGTTGATATGCATATACATATTCTCCCTCCCATGACACCTCATTCAATACACACCACAATCTCTTTAGACTTTTTCTTATAATCCTCTGATACATAACATACACTTTTTTACACTAATATTCACATGCACTCCCTTTCCTTTATCCACTACTTGACTCATTTCCGTCTAAAAACACTTATAGTGAATAGACGTTAAACTGAAGATAAAACAAAACTACAAGAGACGAGCATTTTCTTAAGCTAAACCATTTTCTACAAAAATAATGTAGTTAAAAACTATAAACAACAAGAGAGGCAAGGCCTTCAAGACTCACTTGTGATAAATTAAGTCCCCTAGCATTAATTGCAGAGTAATTTCCCTTTTTTACTATCTGCACCAAAACGTTTGCAAAATAAATAAAACTTCCATGCTTAGCAAAAGAAGTTCCTGTTTGAACAAAAAATGATAATAATGACTGCTCTTGTTGTTGGGTCAGAATATCAGATCAAAGTGCCAAGTTTAGAGAATACAAAAAATATAAATATAACAGTAAATGCAGTTTGCATATAATTAGGCTTCTTTTTTTTTCTTTTTCTTTTTTTGTGCCCATCCCAGAGGTGCAATATTGTTTTAAACAAGATGACTGGAAAGAACTGAATTTTTCCTATTTTTATGCCTAATTTGGTGTCAACTGACAAAGTATTTGCAGAGAAAATGTCAATGTTAAAGTTTACCACGGACACACAGACACACACACACACACACTGACTGACTGAAACCATTTATTGTCAGATTAACTGTTTGTTGTACTGACATTTTCGCAACCATTTGAATAAAATATTAACTGAGCAACACAAGGAAATTCTGATTTGAGGAAGGTATGATGTAAAAAAAAAAATTAAAAAAAAAAAAATTAAAAAAACAAAAAACAAACAACAACAACAACAACAACAACAAAAAAAAACAAAAAAAAACAAAAAAAAACAAACAAACATATTTAACAAATCAAGGTACCAAATTTCATTAATATCATTATCTCCAAAAAATATTCTAACGCACCCACATACTTACATACGTTTCTCCCCCACCCTCTCTCTACATACATCCATGCATGCACACAAATGCCCATTATAATTCCCCTACCTCATTCCCCTGCCCACTCACTCATACACACTCACACACACACACACACACACACACACACACACACACACTGTCTCTCACTCTTTCTCATCAAATTAAGGTTTCGTAATGTAATCAAGACGACATATTACATGTTAGGGTCGAACAGTTCCACTAATTAGAATAATGGGAACTTTGCTCTACAAGTAAATCTGACGCTATCACCCAAAACGAAACACTACTTTGGATTAAATAAAATAGAGGGGAACCTCTGCAACAGAAAGGGGATGAAACAAATTAGAAAAACCGACCAATTGGATGGCTTTTAATTAGGTCAACTGCGGTTTTTGTCAGAGACCAACCATTTTCTTTGCTAGGGTGAAAAACGCTGGACATGACTAATGGAAGATTAAAGGCTGTAATCATATCATGAAGGGGTTTGAAATGTAAATGTGTATCTGGACATTCGAGCAAAAAATGTGGGATGTCAAGGGTCTTACCACAAATACATAGTGGTGACGGTTTCAAAAATCTGCATAACCATGCATTAGTTCTTAGCCTGTGTGTCAAGTTTCTTGTGGAAATTGATCCTGGGGGGTTCGTGCCTTTTCTTGTTGGAAGAGAGAGATCCCACCAAAGCTTCTTTTTTGAGTTTTCTAAGAACTGTTTCTGTCTGAAATTCCAGATATATGTTGAGAGAATAGTACAAGCTTCAGAAACAGAAACAGGAATATTGTGAGTGATTGAATCTGAATTGTTCGATGCCGCTTCCTTGGCACAAAAATCGGCCATTTCGTTGCCACGAAGATTAGAATGTCCAGGAACCCACAAGAGTGAAATGTCGGAGCCTCGCATAATTAACTGGTGGATTAAATACAAAATTTCGTACATAATATCTGCTCGTTCAGATGAAGATTGATTATTTAAAGCCATCAATGCTGATTTTGAATCAGACAGTATAAGGATTTTTGCAGGCACAAGAGGCATATCACTAAAAAAGGTGAAAGCCATCAGAATTGCAAACAATTCAGCAGTAAAAATTGAACAACCTTTAGTTAAGTGGAATCTCTTTTTAATGTTAAGCTCGGGGATTACAAAAGCGGCTCCAACTTCAGAGTTACTACTAATTGATCCATCTGTGAAAACACGGAGGTAATATTTGAAACGTGTATTAATTAGTTCTTTGGCCCGAGAGGCAATAATGAGTGGACTGTCACTCTTTTTTAATTGTCCATATGTAAAAATAATATTTGCTTGCTCAGTCAGCCAAGGCGGATGAAAACAATGCGGAATTTTCGCAATCTGGGAAAGAGGCAGACTGCAACTCTCAAAGACTGACTTAGTAAAATCGAACAAGGACGTGTATACAGCTTTGTTACGAATTTCTCTACAGATGTACGTTTCTTCATCAATTTCAGAGACAACCGAATTTGGAACAGCTCTAGCCCTTACCATGTAGTTACAGGCACATAATTTCCTGTGTTCAGGTAATGGCAAAACACCAGCTTCTTTGTATGTTTTGTCGATTGAAGCCCATCGCGGTAACCCAAGTGCAATCTTAAAAGCTAAGGAATCAATACTTGTCAGTTTATGAAGATCAGAGTTTGAAGCAGTGAAATAGATTTCCTGACCATATGATATAATTGAGCGGACTAGTCCCATTGCAGCATTGATCAGATTATTGCCACAATTTATAACAGGTATTCCAGAAAGCACACGTAATAGAGCTATTTTCTTCCTCGCTTTCTCAATAAGGTAGTTTATATGCTTAGTCCAAAAAAGTTTATAATGGAAGATAACACCGAGAAATTTCACCTGTTTATTCGGATATATGATAGTGTCATTTACCTGTATTTTAATAGCATCCCTACCTTCAAATTCAATCAACTTTTTAGTAAATATGATGAAAACAGTCTTTTGAGCAGACAGGAGAAAACCACTTTCTTTCATATATTCCACAATGTTGTCGATGGCATCTTGAAAATGCTTAATAATTTTATTTCGTTTTGATGTATTTTTTGTAATATTACAGTTTACATTCTTCCAGAGAGCTATGTCATCTGCATAAGCTACTAATGTGGCACCATTTGTGTTGGTATTTTTCATATCATAAAGCATTAGTGAAAACAGAGTGGGAGAAATCACACTTCCCTGGGGAACACCCATATTGACGGACCTTGATCTGGATAATATACCCCCTAATCTCACCTGGAATGTCCTCTGGGATAAGAATGACTTAAGAAATTTTAGAAATCGACCTCCCAACCCTACTGTATTTGCTTTATGAATCAATTTATAGTGCCACACAGAGTCATAGGCTCTATGAATATCAAAGAAAGTTGCGACCGTGGAGTGACGCTTTGCGAGTGCCTTCTTAACATGAGAAGTTAGATGGACGACATGATCAGTAACACCCCTACCTCTTCTAAAACCAGCCTGGAAAGTAGGTAAAATTCCTTTCTTCTCCAGAAAGTGTTCTAATCTAGTTTTCAAAATTCTCTCAAAAACCTTCCCAAGATGGGGAGTTAACGAAACAGGTCGGTAACTGGAAGGGCTAGATTTAGGTTTTCCTTGTTTGTGAATAGGTACTATAGTTGCTTTCTTCCAATCAGTTGGAAGGATACCAGAATTCCAGCAAATCTGAAAAAAATCTAACACTCTTTTTAAAAAGATATTTGGAAAATGTCTGATCATGTTGTACGATATTGGATCTGAGCCTGTCGCAACTTTCCCTGACTTAACAGCATTGAGAGCACGGTATAGATCCCCCAGCGTTAGGTCTGCATTAATGTAAGATGCACTGCTATCATTCTTATCCATTTCACAGGGGCAGTTCATATCTTCAAACTGTTTCCTTCTCTTTTGCTCATAGGATGGCAAGTATTCTGTCTGACTCATTTTTGCGAATGTATCCGCAAATAACTCGGCTTTCTCTTCCCTAGTTTTATACACAATATCATTTTCATATAAAGGAGGATCAGGAAGATTATAGACACCCTTTATTTGCTTTATTTCTCCCCACAGTTTTGAAGAGGCAGTTGGGTTGCTAGTACAGTCGTTAATCAGATTTGTGTAGTACATCTTTTTGGCAGCAGCCACTGTTTTATTACTAAAACTATTAGCCTGTTTATACTTGTTGTGCAGTTCTGATACTCTTTCTTTGGATTCGATTTTTCGATACCTATGCCAGTTTTTGAAAGCCTCTGTTTTCTTATTGACTGCTATTTCACATGAGCTGTTCCACCAAGGATTACCAGACCGTTTTGGATTGGCTATATACTTTACTTTTGGAATTGAACCATCAGCAGCCTTCAGAATAACATTCCTTAGAGACCGATAACAAATTTCTAAATCTTCTTGTGATGTAACATCAGTGTTGAAATTTAAATCAGCAGAGTAATAAGCCAGCATATTACCAAACAGATCCCAGTTTGCTTTCTTTTCATTATATTTCAACCCCATATTATCTTTAATTATGATCTCATGTTTTACGGATAATACCATTTCAACTGGAAGGTGGTCACTCCCCAGTGGTGTTTTGAGAACTTGCCATTCACAGTATGGATTTATATCAGTCGACACCAAAGAGATGTCTATTGAAGAATTTTTTTGATCTGCCCGATCAGCGATTCTTGTTATTGAACCATCATTTAATATAGTTAAGTTAGAATGAACTATGGTATTCGCTAGATATTCATTGTTGGTTGTGAATTCGCAATTTTTGTCCGACCACAAGGCATGGTGCGCATTAAAATCCCCTAGAATTATCCAGCTATGGGATAAATCTAAATCCATTAACCAGTCAGCTTCACCTCTTGAAACTCCATCAGGGTAGTAACAGTTAACTACAATTAATGTTTTATCTAAGACAGAAAGCTCTATAGTTGAAGAATACAAACGTTTGTCTATACTATAACATGGTGGTTTTCTAGCTTTATATATGATTGAATCTGAAATATAGGTTGCAACTTTAACTTTTCCTTTGCGCTCTGTTTCATCAATAACTGGAGGGTAGAAGTAACCCTCTAACTTAGGGAGATTGCTTTTATAACAATTGAGGGACTGGAGGGCAATTGTATGATAGTTGTGATCTTGCAGAAAATGGATCAGATAGTCAAAATTACATTTACTTATACAGTTCCATTGCAAAAAGCGAAATAGGCCTGCGCCACACCCATCATCATTACATCCTGCTGTCTGCATAAGTGAATAGATACATAGAATAAAGAGTATCTGTCTAATGTACTTCAGGAAAAGAAAAAATAAAGACACATTTACCTTACATACATTCATTTGGAATTCACACGGCAATTTGACAATATTGATTTCAGTTCAGAGATTGAGGACGTCATGACGCCCGTTATGGTTTTCATGATGCTGACACACACACACACACACACACACACACAACCGAACACCGGGTTAAAACATAGACTCACTTTGTTTACACCTTCACCTTCACCTTCACCTCTCCCGTAGTCTGGGTTCAGACCGTTGGGGCACCGCTGCTGACCTGACCACCACCCCTCTCCACTCTTCACGGTTTTCTGATTTCCTCAGGGCGTCACCGAGCGTCAAGCCTGTCCACCCCCGGATGTTGTCTTCCCATCTCTTCTTCTGCCGTCCTCTCCTTCTGCCTCCTTGTACGGTGCCTTGCAGGAACGTTTTGGCAAGACCAGATGATCGGGAGATGTGTCCATACCACCTAAGTTTGCGTTTCTTCACTATGGACAGAAGGTCTTCGTAGGGTCCAATACTTTGCTTGATTCTGTTCTTCACTTCCGTGTTAGTGATGTGGTCTCTGTAGGAGATGCCAAGTAGTCTACGAAAGTGCAGGTCCGCGGCTACGACTGCCAGTGTACCCACACCTGTCGCTTCGTCGCTCCTCCTAAGTCATAGGCATGCGATGGTACTAAATGTTTTAACCCGGTGTTCGGTTGTGTGTGTGTGTGTGTGTGTGTGTGTGTGTGTGTCTGTGTGTCCGTGGTAAACTTTAACATTGACATTTTCTCTGCAAATACTTTGTCAGTTGACACCAAATTAGGCATAAAAATAGGAAAAATTCAGTTCTTTCCAGTCATCTTGTTTAAAACAATATTGTTTACACAAGTGAGTCAAAAATAGTCACTGAATGAACGAGCTTTTAACGAGTTCATGTATCATTTTGTACATTACAACAATTAATACGTCGCGATATGTAATATGATTGCAACAGTTAAGTAACTGAAAATCCTGAATTTCCAACTATATAAAAAATCATCTATAGAATCTGCTTCGAGAGTAAAGATTTTTCATGTCAAAATTCAAGAGAAAACTCAACGGACAGCTCCCGTGTCGGCACCGCTTGGTGTTGCTTTTGGCACTTGTGATCGACAAAGAAATACTTCGTTTAAACCAACTACAACACAACTACACATGTATGATACTAATCAGATTGATAACAGAAATGCAAACATCTGCAAGACACGCTATAAAAATGTCTAGGTATTGTAAAAACATATTTTGCTCAATTCGGCACTGACGAATTCCAATGACTTGAAGAAGAGATAGTTTTATGGGGCCGAAATGCTGTCAGACATTTAGTACCATCGCATGCAATTAACTTAGGAGGAGCGACGAAGCGACAGGTGTGGGTACACTGGCAGTCGTAGCCGCGGACCTGCACACAGGTGGTTCAAGCCATAGGGTCGTTTTTCACCGACTGGAGCAGCGGTGATCGGCAGCCCCCTGAGCGACTGAGCAGCCCTCTTCAGGACAGCACTGCTCACCTCCATGGCATGAGGAAGGGGCTAGAAAAGGTGCCCTAAACATTGCCTGCTCCACACCACCCTAGTCAGCATACCGCGGCTGACGGGGACCCTACTCAAGCGGTCGACACACAAAGGAAAGAAAGAAGAAAACAAGGAGCACCCCATTGACCATTGCCACATGGAACGTGCGTACGCTTCTGGACAGAGGCGACTCGGACAGACCACAGAGACGCACAGCACTCATTGCGAGTGAACTAGCCAGGTACAACATCGACATCGCTGCCTTAAGTGAGACCAGACTGGCAGAAGAAGGCGAACTCCGTGAGCGAGGCGCAGGCTACACCTTCTTTTGGAGTGGTCGCGGACCTGAAGAGAGACGTGAGGCTGGAGTTGGCTTTGCAGTGAAGACAACCCTCGTTGGCAAGCTCGCTGGCCCCCCGAAAGGAGTGAACGATCGCCTGATGACGATGAAACTCCCTTTATGCAACGGGAAGAAGTTTACCACCATTGTCAGCGCCTACGCGCCCACCATGACCAACCCGGATGAGATCAAGGACAAGTTCTACGAGGACCTGAACGCTGTCATCACCACTGTTCCCAACGCAGACAAGCTCATCATTCTTGGTGACTTTAACGCGAGAGTTGGCTGTGACAGCACCTCCTGGGAAGGCATGATTGGGAAGCATGGGGTTGGTAACTGTAATAGCAATGGTCAACTACTTCTCCAGACATGTGCCGAGCACAACCTTCTTATCACAAACACCGTCTTCTGCCTCCCTACCCGTAACAGGACGTCATGGATGCAACCTCGCTCTGGACATTGGCATCTCATCGACTTTGTCATTGTCAGGAAGAGGGACAGGCAGGACGTAGGAGTCACGAGGGCCATGTGCGGCGCTGAGTGCTGGACAGACCACCGCCTTATCGTCTCCAAGCTCAACCTCCGCATCCAGCCCAAGAGACGGCCTCAGGGCATGAAAGCACCCAAACGCCTGAATGTCAACAAGCTGGAGCTAGGCAACATCAAGCAGAGCTTTGCTGACACCCTGGAGGAACGCCTTGAGTCCACCGTACTGGACAACCAGAATGTGGAGGCAGCATGGGGCGCACTGCATGAGATGGTGTACAACACTGCCATGGAGTGCCTTGGGCCTTCTGCCAGGAAGCACAAAGACTGGTTTGATGAGAACTGCACTGAGATCAAGCAGCTGCTGGAAGACAAACGCCAAGCCTACAGAGCCCACATTGAAGATCCCAAGTCACAGTCAAAGAAAGACATACTGAAGAGTGCACGCAGCACCATCCAGCGGAAGCTGCGGCAGATGCAGGATTCCTGGTTGAGCAACAAAGCTGATGAGATCCAGGGCTTTGCAGACAGGAACGACATGAAGAACTTCTATAACGGCCTGAAAGAAGTCTACGGTCCCACAACCTCCGGATCTGCTCCACTCCTCAGTGCTGATGGTTCTACCCTAATCACTGACAAGGACGGGATCCTTGAGAGATGGGCTGAACACTTTGACAGCATACTGAACCGCCCTTCCACCATCAATGATGAAGCCAGCGACCGACTCCCCCAGGTGCCAGTCAGTGAGTCGTTGGATGCCATTCCAACTTTGGAGGAGACCCAGAAAGCTATCCGTCTGCTATCCAATGGTAAAGCCCCTGGCTCAGACTCCATTCCAGCTGAGGTCTACAAAGAAGGTGGTATGGCGCTGACTGAGAAGCTTCATCAGCTGTTCCAGCTCATCTGGCAGCATGAGACAGTTCCACAGGACTTCAAAGACGCTCCCATCATACACGTGTACAAGCGCAAAGGAAATCGTCAGGCCTGTGACAACCATCGTGGAATATCCCTGCTGTCCGTCGCAGGCAAGACTCTGGCCAGAGTGCTACTCAACCGTGTCATAGCGCACCTTGAGCAAGGTCTCCTACCAGAGAGCCAGTGTGGCTTCCGGAAAGAACGCGGGACTATCGACATGGTGTTTGCTGCCAGGCAGCTCTTGGAGAAGTGTCAGGAACAGAACGCCGACCTTTACTCCACCTATGTCGATCTGACCAAGGCCTTCAATACTGTTAGCAGAGATGGCTTTTGGAGAATCATGGCGAAGTACGGATGTCACAGAAAGTTCATCACCATCATACGGCAACTACACGATGGGATGCTGGCCCGAGTCCAAGACAACGGAGAGACTTCAGAACCATTCCCTGTCTCCAACGGAGTCAAGCATGGGTGTGTTCTTGCCCCCACCCTGTTCAGTCTCATGTTTTCAGCCATGCTGACAGATGCCTTCAGAGACGCTGACGTAGGCATTGGCATCAGGTACCGCACAAATGGCTCACTCTTCAACCTCAGGAGGCTTCAAGCAAAAACCAAGGTGAGGACAGACACCGTCAACGACTTCCCGTTTGCTGATGACTGCGCTGTCAACGCTGCCTCCGAAACTGACATGCAACACAGCGTCGACAAGTTCTCTGCAGCCTGTGACAACTTTGGCCGCACAATCAGCACAAAGAAGACTGAGGTGATGCACCAGCCAGCTCCAGGAAAGCCTTACGTTGAACCAAACATCTTCATCAACGGGCAACGACTGAACGCGGTGGACAAGTTCACATACCTGGGCAGTACACTCTCTCGCACAGTTGTCATCGACGACGAGGTGAATGCCAGACTCGCCAAAGCCAGCGATGCCTTCGGCAGACTCCATAAGAACGTTTGGAACAGGAGAGGCATCACCCTGGAGACGAAGCTCAAAGTATACAAGGCCATATTTCTCACCACATTGCTCTATGGATGTTAATCATGGACAGTCTACAAACGCCACGCCAAAAAGCTGAACCACTTCCACACCACCAGCCTCAGAAAACTTCTCAGCATAAAGTGGCAAGAGAAGATCCCTGACACAGAGGTGCTCACTCGTGCAAACTTGCCCAGCATCTGCACCATCTTGATGCAGGCCATGTAGTTCGCATGCCAGACCACCAGCTCCCCAAGAAACTGCTCAGTGTACGGCGAACTCCAACACGATGGCAAGCGCTACCATGGAGGCCAAAAGAAGCGCTTTAAAGACATTCTGAAAGCTTCTCAGAAGGCCTTCAACATCAGTCACGACACATGGGAGCTGAATGCAATGGACAGACCAAAGTGGCGTTCAGCTGTCCGGTGACAAAGGCGCCAAATCCTGTGAGGCCAACAGAATCGCTGTAGCAGAGCAACGCAGACAGGCCAGGAAAAGCAGGGCCAGCAAGTCCCCGACAGCCGCCACCATCCCCTGTCCACACTGCGTCAGAACCTTCCGGGCGCGAATTGGCCTGACCAGTCATCTGCGCACCCACAGAGCCCAACCCACCCACCCCCAGGATGACTAGATGGTCCTCGTCGATCCCGACGGAAGAACCACACCACACCATCGCATGCCTATAACTTAGGTGTACACGGTAAGCAGTATACGAGAAGAAAGCTTAATCATTTACATTTTAATGCACAATCTAGATTCCACGGCAACTATATCAATTTATAGAAAAAGAAGGCATTTTGTATGTTTCAACAGAGTGGATTTCGAAGATCGCGCCAAAACTCATTCACATAAATATTAGTTTTAAAAGAGTTATAGGCTTTCTGGCCAAATGATATCATTACAGTTGAGAAGTATGATCTTTCTGAAGTCCAATAACATAAAAACTATGATCTCATCTATAAAGAAGTGTTTATAATTTAACAAATTGATGAAAATTATACGGTTCCCTGTAAAGGGAGATAACTTGTGACCGATTTACAAACTTCCTTAGTAACCTTCGGCGAGTCACAAAAGTCGTCTGCTAAGCTGGCCCAACGAAGATCATAGCCAACCCGGCTACATATACATAAACACATTATCAAAAAAGCTAACAAAATAAACAAAATTATCAGGCAGTTCAGCAGTCCTCATCATATACACCCGCACCTATATATAACCCTAAGCATAAATGAGTTCCAAAGGTTAAGAGTAAAACAATGATATATAACCCTAAGTATAAGCCAATTCTAAAGTGTGTTGTTGTTTTTTTTAATGGAAAATGAAGACATTTGGGCTTGGATTTATTCTGTGTGTGTGTGTGTGTGTGTGTGTGTGTGTGTGTGCTATATTTGTATGTGTGTGTGTGTGTATTTCGTTTGATTGATTGTCATTTACCCTACAGTCCTTTACCTTGTTTATTTTTGAGCAGCAATGAATTGCTTGTCAGTGTGTGTGGAGTAACTGTGTGTACATGTATGGGTGGGTGGAGTGAGGATTGTGAGTGTTCATGTAATTGTAATGTGGGTATTGTTTTTAGAATCTTAATAGCTGTGACTGAGATGGAAGCTGATGCAGTGAGGGTGGAGGGGAGATGGAGAGCGGAAGGGGGTTCCGAGAGTGTGGGTTGGGGTGGAAGTGGGAATTTGGACGAATTCGTGGGTTAGAGATGGGATGAGGAGAGTATTGTGTGTGTGTGTGTGTGTGTGTGTGTGTGTGTGAGGGAAGAAATGTAGCTTTTGGTGTGTGTGTGTGTGTGTGTGTGAGAGAGAGAGAGAGAGAGAGAGGGGGGGGGGGAGGAGGGAGGGGGGGGGGGGGGGGGAAGAAATGTAGATATTGCCGTACATACTTAATTGTTAAAGTACTCGTAACTTACTCACCTTCAGTTTGTTTCTATTTTATTCTAATGTTTGCGTATGTCGAACAGTGAGTGCCTTACCTAAAAAAAAAAAAAAAAATTTTTAAAGGCCTTTCGTCTCTCATCCAGTCGCAGTGTGGGTGAAACGATAGTCAGCTGCAGTGTCAATTGAAAATGACATAATTTCCAAAAGACCATTCAATTAAAGTGTCCTTATAAAGTCGGATAAAGCTGCGCTCGGGAAGAGTTGTAAAAATCATGAATACCAAAAATGCAAACAAACAAAAATAAACAAACAAACAAAATCCTCCCTTCCCAAAATAGCACGTTGCTGATCATGTGACTATCACATGCTTGTCATGCTGCTTAGCACACGCGCATTGTGACTGACTGTTGGACAGAGACTTGGCCAGCGGACTTTTCAGCTTCCTGCTTGTCCAAACACTGACTTGACTGAAGGCGAATAGGCTTCAAAAGATGCAGGTCCTGGGTATAAACGAGGTCGTGATATTTTTAGTATGCATGCTCAGTACATCGGATGCCTGGACACCCCGATTTTTCCGTGGTCGGCCGCGAGGTGGGCTGGTTCCTCCACCACCTCGTTCGGAGGACAATCAGGGAACTCCATTGTCTCCTGACCTGTGGTTCAACCAGACACTAAACCATTTTGATAGTGCCGACTCTCGCAGTTTCCAACAGGTCAGCATTTTCGGTTTGTTGGTTGGTTGTTGTCGTTTTTAACCCTGATAATGTGGTGATGTGTGTGTGTGTGTGTCCCATCATTGTACATACTATATGATATATATATGATATGTGATAGTCAGTCGTGTCCGACTATGACCATCAGAACAACGGAGATAGCAACTGCAGTCCCGACTATTTTGGCTAGAATTTGATTATAGTGGAGAGTGTCTTGCCCAAGTTACATTCCCACTCTCTCAGCCAAGAGGGTTTTACTTTTAGGACAGTCGTTATTGGGATGGTTCCCAAAGGCCAACTAGCCCCCAAGGCTGCAGCCTAAGAGCCAGGGCAATTTTGTCTCCAAGTTTGAGAGTCATAGTTCTTCACAGAAGACTAAGCTGTAAGAGAAACCATTAATAAGCTGATGACAAAGCAAAATGTCAGCCACTTTTGCTAATTTGGCTCAGAAGTGGTCAGGGACAGTGTTATCGAATCCTTCCTTGAGAGGAGAAAGGCAGCACCTATTGAGGGGAAACGTGATAGTGACAACACTCTCAAAGATTACTGTGAGGAGGGATATGACACAGACAGAGAAATGAGGAGGCGGTGCAATATAAAGAGCTTGTGGCCAGACGTCAGACTTTGGGGGACCAGTGTGCTCATTGGGTACGATGCAAAGGTCAGGTGTTAAATATCAGTGTCTATCAGTTAGGAAAAAACACAAACTTTTCAGGAGGTGGAAGGAGACCAAAGATGGCAAAGACTACATGGAGTACATTAAGGAAAGAAATAGTGAGGAAAGCATGTAGGAAGGCTCAGAAAAGGCTAGAGGGTAAGGTGGCAGAAGAAGCAAAGAAGAACCCAAAAGCATTTTGGCAGTATGTCAAGTCTAAGATGTCCACTAGAGCGGGAGTAGCTGATCTTACGAAGCAGGATGGGTCGAAGACTTCTACAGATGAGGAAAAATCAGAACTCTTGAATAATTTCTTCCAAAGCGTCTTTACAGTGGAGGGTCATAAACCAGTGCCAGAGACAAGTTTGGACCTGTACCATTTGTTATATGTATTAATGACCTCCAGGACAGGAAGAATTGACAGGCTTTGAGATTTCAGAAGCTGAAGTTCACAATTTGTTGTTGGGCCTTCATGTTGGAAAAGCGGCGGGGCCTGATGGAATTCCCCCACTCATTCTTGCTATGGCAGCAGAGGAGTTGACAGTCCATATAACACTTTTGTTCCGATTGTCACTAAGCACAGGCCTGATCCCAGAAAAGTGGATAAGGGCACTGGTCACACCTGTTTTCAAGAAAGGCAACAGATTTAAAGCTAGTAACTACAAGCCTGTTAGCCTAACGTGCATCGTGTGTAAGCTGATGGAAAAGCTGATAAGGGCAAAAGTCTTGAAGCACTTGCTGGATAATAACTTGATTACTGAGAATCAGCATGGCTTTGTGCCAGGCTGTTCATGTATTACACAGCTGTTAGAAGTGATGGACATGTGGACTGATATATTGGACGTGGGAGGCTCGATTGATGTAATATACATGGATTTTCTCAAAGCTTTTGATACGGTCCCACACCAAATGTTACTGAGTAAAATTGATGCTCTAGGCATTGAGGGAAAGATTCACAGCTGGATTTGAGACATTTTGTTGGGACGCAAACAGACTGTTGTTGTTAATGGGGCTAGATTTCTCAGGAAGCAAATTTTACGAGTGGTATTCCACAAGGATCAGTACTTGGACCTGTACCTTTTGTTATATGTATTAATGACCTCCAGGACAATGTTAGGACGAATGTCAAAATGTTTGCAGATGATACCAAGCTGTTTGCTTGGTCTGACACAGAGTAGGGACCCCAAAACCTTCAAGAAGATTTAGATCGGCTGCAAGAGTGGTCAAACAAATGGCTATTGAGATTCCATCCAGGAAAATACAGTGTATTAAAGCTTGGAAGGAAGAAGTCAGAAGCAACATACTTCTTGGGAAACGAGTCAGACAGGATACAGATCAAGCAAAGTGATGCTGAGAGAGACCTAGAAGTTATCATTGACTCAAAGCTGGCATTCAAAGAACAGGTAGCCCAGTCCACAGGGAAGGCAAATACTGAAATAGGATAGTGGGTGTGATTAGAAGATCGTTTGACCACCTCAGTGAGAAAATATTTGTCCAGCTCTACAAGAGTTTAGTGCGTCCATTACTTGAATATGGGCACTGTGTGTGGCAGCCTATGCATAAGTCATTATGCAGTGACATTGAGGATGTTCAGAGCAGAGCATCAAAACTGCTATCATGCCTGAAAGACAGACCCAATCAGGAGAGACTGTGTGAACTAAAATTACCGTGCTTGGAACACAGGAGGCTCTGTGGAGACATTACTGAGGTATACAAATACTTGCATGGGTTTTACTCAGTCTCTCGACCTAGCTTCCAACTGGTGTCCACACGTGATCTCAGAGTCAGAGGCAGTGCTTTGAAATTAGAGAAACACCAGTGCCGTCTTAATATCAGAGCAAACTACTTCTCCAAAAGAGTTGTTAACACCTGGAATGGTTTACCAGACTCTGTGGTGACAGCACCATCTGTTGACTCTTTTAGAAGCCACCTGGATAGCTACTGGACTGAGCTGCCTTCAGTGTATGTTCCTGCCTGCCAGTTTTAACCACCACCTTTGTACTTGCCATTGCCCACATGTCGCATGCACATAAGTAAATAGATCTTGGACAACGAACAAGCCCTTGACAGGGCCTCAACTGTCTAATAGTCAAGTCAAGTAAAGTCAAGATAATACAGCCCTCACTTTGCTGTTGGCCGAACTGTAAACATACTGGTATATATATATATATATATATATTAACTGTTAAAGAACAAAGAGATATGAAAACTTTGCAAAGCCACCTACTGATTATTTCAACAAAGCAAACAGTGGGTAATACTAATAGTTTGTATGGCACACACTTAAAAGTGTGCCAGCTCCTGTGACAGTCTCTCTCTCTCTCTCTCTCTCTCTCTCTCTCTCATTGCCCTGTCCCCTTTATATCTCTTTTACCGCCAAGTTTCTGTGTGATACGCTCCCCAGTAGTAGGGGGCATTAAATATAAATCCTGCACTTTGTGATAAAAACATAATAATTAACATACATGTACAATAAGTCCTAATGAACCCATTAAGCGAGGGATCCACTTTTCCAGTGGCTTGTGGCAAGCGTAAAAATTAATTAAAATTAATTACGAAGACTATTTATACCACTCACACGCGAATGGGACACCATAGTATTTAGCAAGGCAGGATGTGGCGTGACCCCGGCCTGACCCGCAGATGTCAGCACCTTCCCTATTTCAGAGACTGGCGCTTAGCGCGCACTGCACTGGTTTGGTTGTTCTCATCGCCCATGGCAGACCAGAGACTGAAGTACAGCAATCCTTAGCGACAAAAGTTAGATTTTTAAAACGAAAGTGTTATGCCTTTTTCTTTCTTTCTTTAAAAAAAATCATTAAAAAAAAATCTGCTATTGAAGTGTGGTAATCAACAATAGGGTATTGCTATTGCGTTTAATTTTTAGATGAAAGCATTACATAACTGTAACTGTACAGTTTACAAAATGAGTGAATAAATAAATTAATAAATAGATAAATGAATAAATAACGAAAGAAAGAATGACACACACACACACACACACACACACACACACACAGAGAGAGAGAGAGAGAGAGAGAGAGAGAGAGAGAGAAGAAAATTAAAAAGAGATTGTTTTGTTTGTACAAGACAAAATAAGGTAATTAATTTACGGACTTAATGGTAGCTATTGACAACCCTGCAGATTGCATATTCTGTAAGGAAGTATGGTTAAATTGATTTTTTCGTATGATTAGAGCATATAGCCCTGAAGAGGCCTTCACAGTCGACAGGGTTCTGAGCAATGTGAAATTGAAACTTAAAGAAATGAGCTCGCCACAACTGTCTTGCTTTGTTCTCAGAGAGAGTTATGTCATGTCAATGCAGACAAGTATGTGGTTGCTGTGATCCGCCACAGTCCAAGTCGATGACTGAAGACGTGGTGGAAATCAAATGGAATCTTTGTGCGTGATGTCAAACAGCATCACAAGAAACTTTTGCTGATTTTAAAAGATTAGGACATTGCCCAATTCTGTTGACCTGTCTTTGTTTGATGAAGGAGATGGATATGAAGCAACGTTTCTACATTTTTCTAAGTGGCAGAAGAGATGTAGAACAGAGGAAAGCAGGGACAACCTCTAAAAGGAGACTGGGAGCATATATATATAAACATAAGAATTTCAAATCCAGTGCTAGTCCTGTGAAAACAAGAAACCTGTTTGGTATTCATGCGAATAAATTAATGCATTTTTTTAAACAGTGATCAGGGTATACTGCAAGGAGCTGGACTTAGGACTTGATTACAAGATGAGAAACTGTGCAGAAGAGCTTCAGGATAGAAGTCTTTTAGTTAAATTTGCTTCAGGGGACATGGTAACAATAGATGTGTACCATACACATGCTCATTTAACTCTATAGACGTGCTGACAATCTGTCAAATGCAAACTCACGAGAGAAAAATAAAGACATGAACGATGATATGTCTCAGTTGTGTAGAATATACACGTATGGACTCGCACAATCAGGAATCGAGCAAACTGAAGTGCATTCATCACGTATCAAACATAAACTTCGCACAGCTCTTCCAGACCCCATTGCCACTTTACAAAGCAGAGAAGTGTCCTAATGTTTGACAAAAACCTCGGTGACACCATCAAGAAACACGCAGTTATGATTCAGAAGCCTCACATCTTGCAAAAACCGCTAAACTGATTAGAAGTGATCTGTTGTAGCCAGATAGTTCATTCAATGGCAAATTCATCCACAGAATGTCAAGAAAATTGTATACATTTCACCTTAAAGGCGCCCATCAGCATGATAACCAGTGGGCCAGATTCCATTGAAGAATTAACCACTCCACACCAGATTCAAACTGTTGTCAGTATATCACAGATAATTGCATATAAATGCAAAAAATAATTAAAAGCAACATCACATATGCAGCACAACAGGACACAGACATCATTCCTAATCTACTGGCCTTAAAGTTCATTGTCAGACAAGAAAGAAATGGCTGGTTGAAATCCTTCATAGCCTTGGCTTTGGAATCTCATACAAGTGTGTGGTGTCTATTTCAACAGATATTGCAAACAGTATATAGCAAAAATTTGAAACAGACGGTGTAGTTCTTCCGCCAAGAATGATGACAAACATTAACATAGTTGGAGCGGTCGACAAAATTGACCACATCTCAAGACTAACAACAGCGGGAGACACCTTCCATGGGATATTTGATGCAGAATAAGCATGAAGACGCAGATGCAATTATGCACTTCACACCCCTAGTTCAGCAATCAGTGTCAGCCAGAATGGAAATAATGCCCCCCACCCCCCTCTCTGTCACCTACACAAAAGTGCATCCAGTTGCTCTGACCTCCAAAGATGTCTAAATACCACCATGTATCGTCAGTGCAAAACCAGCCTTGAAAGCAAGACGCGCAACACTGAAAGTGAATGGTTGGTGTACTGCAAAGGTGTCAGCGTACTCAGCAAGGACGGAGGGGCGGATGAAGACATCAAGAACCGCATCAACAAAGCGAGGCATGCCTTCAACACCCTGCGGCCAATTTGGAACTCTATATCTCTTTCCACTCACACCAAACTGAGGATCTTCAACATCAACGTTAAGGAGTCCTCTCGTGTGGCTCTGAAACATGGCGAACAACCAAGACGAACACAAGCAAACGACTGGCCTTCATCAATAGATGTCTGCACCGTATTTCAAATGATCAGATGACCAGAGACAGTATCAAATGCCTGCCTCTGGAGAAGAACCAGCCAGGTGCCCATTAGTGAGGAGATCAGGAAGAGGAAATGGGGCTGGATAGCAATACCCTTCGAAAGCCTCCAGACGACACCACAAGACAGGAGGCGAGCGGGTTGACCAAAGCAGACCTGGAAAAGAAGCTTGGAGGATGAGATGAAGGCACAGCCGGATGGACATAAGCCCGGCTGAAGAGAGCAGCCAAAAACCGAGTCCGCTGGAGTACTGTTGCATCCCTATGGTTCAGAAGGAGTCAAGAGGCAAAAATCAAATAAGTCACTGCAAAGGTGTCATTGAAGATGAACGTGAGATCGCCACTGGTACACTTTCCTGGTCAGACTTCCATGCTGCACGTCATGAGTATCTGGACAGACATACTAGCAACATTGGCCATGCTATCAGAAAATGTGCACTGAATCGCAATGACAAAACATGTAATGGGCGTCGTGCAACCTGCGGTGGAGCATCCAGGGCAGCATGGAGTCATTGGACCAACCTGTGTATGCCCTGGGCAAGAAAAAAAGTGAAATGTGAAATTACAGTCACCAGTGAACGATATATTAAAATTTCTCCTTATCCTCCCACATCGGACTGCTGTAAAGGACTGCAGGACAGAAGGCAGTCAGGCATCAGCGACAAGACCCACCACCCTTCCTTGGAAGCACTCTTTACCCTTATGAGAATGAGAAGGATTTTACTATTCTACAATCATTCTTCTCCACACTGAATCTAGTAAGTACGATATTGTCTGTCAGTGCTGAAAGAAAGGCAAAACAAGCGAATTGAGCGTATATGTTTGCAGTTTTTGGTGAATGCTTGATATGAATTAAAAACGTATCCAAGCAAAAATGTTTCAGACAAGCGTGTGGTGCCTCTGGAAATTGGCAGAGCTGGTCGACCTGGATTATACTTACATTCACAGATTTACGATTGATTTTCTTTCATTACAAGTATATAAATAATAATAATAATAATAATAATGGTACTTATATAGCGCTGAATCTTGTGCAGAGACAAATCTAAGCGCTTTCGCACCAGTCATTCTCACGCACGCATAACTCTAAAACTGGAGAAACTAAAGACAAGGAAGAGGCAGGGAAGGGAGGCTATTTTGGGAAGAGGTGGGTTTTAAGGCCAGACTTGAAAGAGCTGAGTGTGGAGACTTGACGAAGCGAAAGAAGAAGTTCATTCCAATTGCAAGGTCCAGAGACAGAGAAAGAACGGCGGCCAACAGTCGAGAGTTTGAATCTGGGTATGCGTAAGTGGAGTGGATCCGAAGCTGATCGTAGTGAGCGAGATGGAGTGTAGAGGTGAAGGCAGCCACAGAGATAGGAAGGGGCTGATTTGTGAATACATTTGTAGCATAGAGTGCTGATCTTGTACTTTATTCGGTGTGAGACAGGGAGCCAGTGGAGATGTTGCAAAAGAGGAGTGATGTGCTCAGATCTTTTCTTTTTGAGGACGAGTCGGGCAGCAGAATTTTGTATGCGCTGAAGGGACTGAATGGATGAAGCAGGCAAACCAGACAATAGAGAGTTACAGTAGTCAAGGCGAGAGAGAATGAGAGAAACGACAAGTCTAGATGTTGCGTCAATGGACAGATATTTCCGCAGCAGGATTGACATGTCTGATTGATAAATGTTTGCATGGACAGTGTGTTGTCAAGGACAACGCCGAGGTTCCTGACTGAACTGGACAGAGGGATGGATGTACTGCCAAGTTTGATTGTATTAGTTGTAATGGAAGAGTTTTTGTTTAGTTCCTATGATCATTGCTTCAGTTTTGTCCGCGTTCAATTGTAACTTATTTAGAGTCATCCAATTTTGAATATCCAGGAAGCAGTTAGATGTTTCTTGCAAGAGCGACAACAGTTTTTCAGGTGTATCACTTTCTGGAGTTGAGTGTCATCAGCATAAGAATGATGATTGACATTATGGCGGTTGATAATTTCAGCGAGAGGAGCAGTGTACAGTGTGAAGAGCACTGGGCCTAAAACAGATCCCTGTGGGACTCCATGTTCAATTTTAACGGGTTCAGACTGGAAATTATCAACAATGACAGACTGGAATCGATCAGTGAGATAAGATTTGAACCAGTTTAGAACAGTGCCGTTGATACCAAATGTAAAATGAAGACAGGAAAGAAGGATTGAATGGTCTATCGTGTCAAAGGCAGCTGACAAGTCGAGAAGAGTGAGAAGGGAGATCTGTCCTGAGTCGGACGCTAGCAGTAGGTTATTCAGGATGTGGAGGAGAGTGGTTTCGGTGCTGTGGTCAGCACCCAGACTGAAATGGGTGGATGAGATTGTTGAAACAAAGGTGATTGTTGAGCTGCTATATCAGTATCATCAATGCCATATCTTAAGAGACTGAAGTACTTTGCAAAATATCAACTCATGGCAGAAGAAATTCAAAAAGAGGCTTAGTTGCTATCATAAACGCCACCCAAAGATCTAGACACATCTTTTTTCCCCTCCCCCTTCTTTTTTTATTTTTTATTTATTTATTTTATTTTGTTTATTTTGTTTGTTGTTGTTTTTTTGTTTTTGTTTTTTAAAATATTTTGTTTAGGGGACAAGTAGCCGAGAGAAAGATGAAAAATATGTACATGTTCTTTAAAATGTATGAGCAACATAACAGTGCACATTGAGATTAAACAACGACCAGTTAGCATCACTGACACTGTGACCTATTTTCTATTTTTATTTTATCTTTATTATTTTTGTCACGAAACACTCCTGAAGACATTTACATAACATAGCAAGTACATAACAGCATAATTAACATTCGGAGGCCACATTCTGGACATTTCCACCTGTGAAATTGGGTAAGAAAACGAAATAACCGAGAAAATAAGTGTCATTTGTTTTGAACTCAGTGACCTACTTTAGACGCTGACCACACCCACTTCCGGTGCAGTGATAAGGTGGATCCCTTGCTTAAATGAACCACAAATGAATAAGGAATAAGAAAAACCAAACAGAATGTTTTTATCATGAAGTGCAGCTTTCACCTGTTTTTCGGACTTAATGCCCCCTACTACAGCGCCAAATATTTTGTACGATGCTCTGAGTCACAGGCTTCAGTTGAAGTCAAAACAACCCAGTGGACTCGGGTCAGGGGGCAAAGGTTAGTCACCATTCTATTGGCGGGACACTAGCTGCAGCTGTCAGGCTTTGTTACATTGTGAAAAATGGTCTTTTTAACATGATCCTTAATGTCGACTAAAGCCGCCTATGGCAGTGCACTGTCTAGTCAACTAAAGTCGTCTATGGCAATGAAAGAGTTCAATTTCTTTTATTTCTATTGTTTGATCAAATCAACTCTCTGATGATCCTTGTCATGATTGGCGCATGCCAGGTATTTATGTTTCCATAACTCTGACATGAATATTACTTTATTAGTATTATGCATGGTCTTTGATATGCATCTTCTGATATTCTGCATATGTGTTCAGGCACTAGCAGGTCTGGACATAGCTCAAAATACTCAGCTTGTGCACCTTTTTCTGTCTCTCTCTGTCTCTGTCTCTCCCTCTCTCTCTGTTTCTCTTTCTCTGTCTGTCTGTCTGCCTGTCCTCTCTCTCTCTCTCTCTCTCTCTCTCTCTCTCATGATTTTGTATGTTTAGTCGAAACTTTTCATGAATACATCCAACCCGATAAATTTCCTGGCTTTACTGTGTTCAGCCAACCTGCTGTTAAGCTTTCAACACAGGGCAGACATTTTGGTGGATTTATATGTTTGGTTAAGAAAGAACTTGCACAATATGTAAAAAAGATAGACAAGGAACACAAGAACATTCTTTTATTCATTATTGACAAATCACTGTTTGGCCTTGATAAAGATGTGTTGTATGTCTGTATGTATGTACAGCCAGAAGGTTCTCCATTCTATACATATTTTGATATTGAAAATGGAATTATGAATCTTGAAGATTGTCGTAGTGAATGCCTAATTACCTTTGGAGATGTCTTTATTTTACTTTCTGGAGATTTATCCAGTAGAATAACCAGTATTTCGCAGGACATCGAACCAAATCATGACAGACAGTTCAATACCAGCCAGCCAATTGATCACAAACAATCCTCACAGGATAAATGCATTAACTCTTATGGTAAATGTTTGTTGAATGCTTGCACTGCTCTGAATTTGTACATTCTGAATGGTGTGTGTTATGGTGATGTTGATGGACACTGCACTTATATTTCTGATTCTGGTAGTAGTGTAGTTAATTATTTTATTATGTCATGTGAATTATTTTCTTTTCTGTGTGACCGTTGTCATTTGAATGTATTAGAAAGAATTGATTCAGACCATCTTCCTCTTCAATTGTCAATATGTTTCCAAAACAAAACTACACCTCTCTACATACATTCGAAAAGCCTTGTATTTTTGAGAAATTTGTTTGGAATGATGCACATGCTGAGCTGTATACACAAGAGATGAATTTGGAACAGAGCAGTACACGTTTGAATGCTGCAGTTGCTATGATTGATGTTGATGTTAATGAAGCTCTTTCTATGTTTAATGACTGTATTCGATGTATGGCAACATGTATGTTAAAATGATTTTCTGTTAACAATAAGAAATCACAGGATTGGTTTGACTTTGAATGCAATATCAAAAGAAAAGAAAAGATTACTAAACAAATGTCAACATACGCAAGATGCAGATGATAGTGAGTATTGTATAGCCAGACGTGAGTATAACTATAAGAATTTACTGTGAAGGAAGAAGAAAATATTTAATGATAATCTTTTAAATGTTTTAATTCAATCAGTTCACACACAACAGGACTTTTGGAATAATGTTAAAAAATATATCTCCTAAATGTAGACAAGTACGGAATAGTATAACAGTAGACGAGTGGTACCACCATTTTAAAACACTGCTTGAACAGGAAACTGATTCAAATGATATGGCGGGTAATAGTGCAGAAGATGATGATTATTTTTATGATTTTATCGAAAGAGGAAGTCTTACTTGCCTTTAGGAAGATAAAACCTAGAAAAGCTGCAGGACCCGATAGAATTATTGGCGAACTGTTCAAGAATGCTTGTGATCAAACTGTTGATTTCTTTGTTAAGTTCTTCAATGAATTGTTTGATACAGGTATTTTTCCAGACAAATGGACTGAATCTATCATCCTTCCAATATTTAAGAAAGGAGAAGTGAATAATCCTGGCATCTATAGGGGAATTGCTTTGTGTGACACCAGCAGTAAACTCTTTAGTATGGTGATAAATAATAGATTACAAAATTGGTTACAGAAAATTATTTAACAGGGGATATTCAAGCAGGTTTTAAGAGAGGGTTTTCCACTATAGACCATATGTTTACTTTAATGTCTCTAGTTCAGAAACAGTTTGCTGTCAATCGAAAACTATACATAGCCTTCATAGATTTTGAAAAGGCATTGGATTCGATTAACCAGAATTTTCTTTGGCCTGTTCTGTTAAAAAACGGTATTAAGGGAAAATTCTTTAAATGTATCAAGAGTATGTATATTAATGTGAGAGCTCGTGTATAATGTGGAAATAGATCAACAGATGTTATAAACTGTGCTAAAGGTGTCAAACAGGGAGACGTTTGTAGCCCTGTTTTATTTTCCTTATTTATAAATGAATTAGCGGTTGAAGTGATTAGAAATGGATGACATGGTGCAACTTTTTTGCTTGATACCTTTAGTTTGAGTTGTTTATTCTGTTACTGGCTGACGATGTTATTTTGATATCTGAAACAGTTGTTGGGTTGCAAAATCAGTTACGTAGTTTACAAAATGCAGTTCTTATGTTAGATTTAAAGGCTAACTTAAATAAAAGTAATATTGTTGTCTTTAGAAAAGGAGGATATTTGGCTGCTAGGGAACAATGGACATATAATGGTATCGTAATGCATGTTGTTATTATCTATAAGTATCTTGGTATCTATTTTTCAACCAAATTAAGTTTTACAGCAGCCTGTAAAGATTTAGCCAGTCGAGGGAATAGTGCTCTGTTATGTGTTTTGCAAAAGTTGTATATGCTAAATAATAATTCGTTAGAAATCTTATTGAACATTTTTTATGCAAAAGTACAACCTATTATACAGTATATGCGCAGAACTATGGGGACTGGAAAAAGCTGCTGAACATTGTGAAAAAATACATTTGCTTCCCCTGAAGCGCTTTTTAGGGGTAGACAAACGAACACCAAATGATTTTGTTTATGGCGAAACCAGCAAATATCCTATTGTGATAAATACTATTGTGAGATGTATAAAATACTGGCTAAAGCTTGTATATATGGAAGAGAGTAGGCTGCCTCGTAAAGCATACTCAACGTTATTTCATCTCGATGCTGCAGGCAAAAATAACTGGGTAACTAATGTAAGAACATGTTTATTTAAATTTGGATATGGGCATGTTTGGCTTAGTCAAAACGTAGGAAATGTTGAATTGTTTATTCATGACTTTCGCCAAAGACTAATATATTGTAATTGGCAGAACCAGCAAAACCACATTCAGACAAGTGAAAGGTTTCAAACGTACTCTCTGTTCGCTGGGACTTTGCATTTCGTCAGACCATATCTATCTCTAAATTTGAATCGTGCTGTTATCCAAATTATGTCAAAGTTTCAACTTGGTGTGTCAGATATTAATGTTTATCATTATAGGTATAAAACCCAAACATATCAAAACTTAACATGCCCACTTAGTGGTCATTGCAAAGATGAAGTACATTTTGTCTTAGTATGCCCCGTGATTCAGAGTTTAAGACAACAGTTTATCCCAGAAAAATATTATAGGCAGCCTACTCTCTTCCGTTTTACTATGCCAATGTCTTCAATGAGTCAAAAGGTAATGAAAAAAATCTATGTGTATTTTTGTATCGAGCATTTAAATAAGAAAGACACTGTGCTCATAACAGACTGTATACCAATATTTTTGTGTGAGGGTATAATTATGTTGTTACATACCCCTTCGTTTAGGGGCCTTGGCCTATAATAAATAAACCAGTCATTCATTCTTTCTCTCTCTCTCTCTTTAAACACATGGTATGAAGCAGTATGTTATGCTCAACATAAATATCTGGAAATGGAGTGTGTTTATAATACACATTTTAGACACAGTATGAGTCAAACGTATCTGGAAATGGAGTGTGTTCATTTTATAGACAGTATGAGCCAATCTATATGGCTGTACAGATACTGGGAACATGTGTTCACAGAAAACTGTTTTGTCAATTATGATATATTTGATAAACAACATAAAGAACACAGTCTGTTTTCTTTTAACACTTTTATGCTGTCCATCTCTTATTAGTCTTAGTGAACTATGAAGTAAATCTGTTTATCCTTTAGACATTGTCGATTATGTGTCTGATTAATCTTTGTTCCTGTAAACTATAAAGCATTGAACGGTAGACATATTTTGAGTTATATCATGTGTGTCACATATTATTATATGATTACTGAATTTGTCCTGACTTCAATAATTTGTTGTTGTTTTTTTCAACAGTCTGTGATACAAAACACAGTTTTCACAGTGAACAAGCTGGGACTGTGTCAGCCCCATGGCATCTCTTTGTTCCTAGATGTCTATAGATATCTGTGCCAGATGTCCACCTCTTTGTGCCAGATGTCCACCTCGTTGTGCCAGATGCCCACCTGTGTTTGTGCCAGATGTTCACCTCTTTGTGCCAGATGTCCACCTCTTTGTGCCAGATGTCCACCTGTGTTTGTGCCAGATGTCCACCTCTTTGTGCCAGATGTCTACCTCTTTGTTTGTGCCAGATGTCCACCTGTGTTTGTGCCAGATGTCCAGATCTTTGTTTGTGCCAGATGTCCACATCTTTGTGCCAGATGTCCACCTTTGTTTGTGCCAGATGTCCACCTGTGTTTGTGCCAGATGTCCACCAGTTTGTGCCAGATGTCCACCTCTTTGTTTGTACCAGATGTCCATCTCTTTGTGCCAGATGTTCACCTGTGTTTGTGCCATATGTCCACCTCTTTGTGCCAGATGTCCACCTGTGTTTGTGTCAGATGTCCACCAGTGTTTGAGCCAGACAGATATCCACCTCATTGTTTGTGCAAGATGTCCACCTGTCAGACAGATGTCCACCTCTTTGTGCCAGACATCCACCTCTTTGTGCCAGATGTCCTCATGTCCATTCTCAGTTTGGACTCAGCATGATAGAGGAAAGGATCTTGATTCTGTTGATTACAGTGCACATCACTTTCTCATTGTCCATTTTGGATGGATTTATTTATCTCTTCCTCTTAATGTTATCCCCGCTTTGCTCTTTTGAGTTAGATATTGAAACTTTATTGTTTGTTATTACTGGTTGTTGTTTTCTTTGTTTTTTTAATCAGTTCCAAGATAAACTGACTTATTGACATCACAATGGAAAGCTTTTCCCCACAATATTTGTTGCAATTGATTTGTTCTGTGTTTTGTTTGATCCAGCGATACTTTATGAATGACAAATACTTCAAGCCCGGTGGTCCAGTCTTTCTGTCCATTGGGGGTGAGGGGCCTGCCAACCCTGTGTGGATGGAAAATGGAGCCTGGGTGCAGTATGCTCAGGATCACAAGGCTATGATGTTTATGATGGAGCATCGCTACTATGGCAAAACTCATCCAACTGAGTATGTTATGGTTTTCTTTTTTGATGCATGTTTGGGCATTCCTATAATTTGTTGTTATTGGGGTTTTTGGTTTTTTGGGGGTAAGGGGGGTTATATAGATTGTTACACTGCACCATGTCAAACTAATACAAACTAGGCTTATTGGTTTGCTCTGTTTGTCAAAGTTTGGGGATAACTCTTTACAAAGACACCTTTGCCAAGCCCATCATCTGCTCAGCCAGTCAGTGCAGTTCCCTGCCTTATCTTTGGCCAACAGTTGACTTGAAAAGTCCTCCAGGTTTTGGCTGTGTTTTGCCCTTACCTTTTTTTAACTTTCGAAAGTCGTTCATTACATGCTTGCTTTTGTGGCTTTCTTTGACACTGTTTGCTTCAATGCTAATGTATTTTACATTGTTTGCATAAATTTTGATGTTTGATTTTATCTTTTTAACCTTTGATTCTTAGTTCTTTAATTCTTCTCGCTCCATACTGATTAACTCACTTCCCTTTCCATTTTGGGGGGCTTGAAGTTTGAGATCTGACTTGACCTGGTTGTTATGCTTCACACTCCACCCTGTTTTTGCTGAACCAAAAGACTGAGATGGTTTCACCTCAGAGTGTGCAGGTTCTTTCATTTGCAACCTGGATGATGTGTCTCTTGAGACAGATTGTAGGGGGAGGGCTTAACCTTAAAAATCAGTCACTGAGTCAGGAAAGGGACGAGGGGAATTGAAGTCAAGCCTCCCCACACCCAAGTCTTTCCAGTTGGAAAATGGTTTAGTGGGGGTCATGACATAAATTTCCTCTCAGGGGTTTTGGTAACCACCCTTTCCTTAACAGCAGTGCACTGAGAATGCTCTCAATGGTGGCATGGCTTTCTCTGTTCCCCACTCCCATGCCAAGTTCCTTTCCCCACTTCCCTCAGTGGGGGAGAAAACCCTGGCTTTGGGTGGGCACCTCTGTATCAACCTACCCCAAGTCTGAGTATCCCCACAGGAGAAAATGCTGGTAGTATGATCCTCACTTCCAAGCCCCCATCTCCATTGGGATGGCGTGAGTTTTGTGACAGGCATTTATGCTTTCTGGCACCCATCTGTGACTTCTAGTCTGATGACCTCAGGTTCCTCAGAGAGGATACAGTATCATGCTACTCAGCCTCTCTTTCCCCAGACCCCTTGGCCTTGGGACAGAGAGGAGTGTGTGGCAGGCAACCCTTTTGCTGTCATGCCTATTTTCTATACAGGGGGAGACTGATGTCTGGCAGGCTGGACCTTATCTCCCTCAGACCTGACCAAGTCACCATGTCTGCTAGGAGGTCTGGACACCAATAACTTTTCAGGATGGGCTCACAGTATGGCTGGCACCCACAGGTGGTTTCCCCCATCCTACCCATACTGGAGTTTACCCCTGGGGCACACTGTGATGCATGGAGGACCTGGTACTCTCCCCCCCGCCCTCCCCCCTTCCGGTCCAGGCCCAGTACTGCTTACCTCCCAGCTTTCAGTGTTCCCCCAACTCCCTCCCATAGGCGTGCGCTGCCTCGGGCAGAGGGACCGGACACTTGTAGATCAGGATGACTTCCACTGTCACCAGTGCCTCCCTTACACTTACAGGACTTAGTGCCTCCTGGTACCTTTAGTGTTATCAGCTTTTTGTTGTCCAACTGACCACAGATGTCAGGAGTCTTCTTCTTCCTCGTTCGCCTCCCATTAGATAAGCAGCCCGATGTCCTTGATGAAGGCTGCCGTCCATCACAGCTCCTCAAGGGTGCCGTACAGTTTGGCTTCCACTGCTGTTGGTGTTGGCCAGTACTTCCTCCTGGATGCTGCATGCGTCCTTCAGTTTTGAAGGATGTGGTCGGTTGTCATTGGTCCCTCACCAAAAGGGCACTCTCCACTCTGTCCAATGCCAAATTTTGTTTGCATGTGGTGGAGCAGGCAGTTGTGTCCAGCCCTCAGGCGGAAGATCTTGACCTGTTCCTGTCGTTCCAGCAAATGGTATCTGTCTTCTGGGTTATATTTGGGGTGCTGGAGGCGCCACTTTATTCCTTGCTGTGCTTTGATGATTGTCTTGATTTCATCGTATGACACCAGTTTGTTGGCCTGCTCCTTCTGTGCACTGTCTTTTGCCAGAATGTCTGCTTTTTCGTTGCCTCTGATGCCACATGTGCTGGTACCCATTGTATCACCACCTTCTCCACTCTGGCACTCAGGTCAACAAAGGCTGAAGTGAGATGGTTCTGTTCTTTGCAGTGGGAGTTCTTGAGGGCTTGGAGTACTGAGAGAGCGTCTGAGAACACCACCACCTGCCCTGTTGTTCTTGTGGAGTTCTGCAAGACTGTTGTGGCTGCCTCACAGAGGGCTTCTCACTCAGCTCGGAAGTTGGTGGAGTATTTTCCTGTTAGGATTGCAATTTCTTCATCTCCGTCTTTGTATCGGAGGAAGATTCCACCTCCACCATCCCTCTTTGCTTCTGTGGTGGAGCCATCTGTAAAGACATGGGTCCAGTCATCCTGGGGGTACTGGTTGCAGATGTACTCCATGGCCAGAGCCTTCCTTTGGGTGTCTGACTGTGTTCTTCTCTTCTCCACTCCGGGAATGCTGGTGACGACTGTTGGGAACACCTGCCTCTTCCAAGATGGGTGGGTGACATTTGCCGGGATAGGCTTTGCTTCGTGTTCCATCAAGACTGGGGTTTGTCTATCAAGGCGTCTTGACTGATGGATGAAGCTGCCTCTTTTCAGCTGGCTCTTGGTGGGTCTGCTCATTCTCTTGTTCATTGGATGGTTTTCAAGTTTGAATTTTGCTGCCTGGATGAGGATCTTTGTGTCCCTTCTGTCCTCAAATGACTGTAGCCCAGTGGTCTCCACCATCTTCAGGATTGGGGTGGATCTCATGGCGCCAGTTATGACACGCTGAGCTTGGTTCTGTATCTTGTTGAGATAGTCGAGGTTTGACTTTGCAGCTGATGCCCATGCTGATGTTCCGTGCTCAACCACAGGTTGGACTCTCCCTGTATAGAGTTTCTTTAGGATACGTTCATCAGCCCCCCACTCCATCCCTGCAAGTTTCTTCATGATCGCCAGTCTCAGCTTGGCCCTGCTACAGCATCTGGTGATCTGCTGTTTCCAAGTGAGCCTGTGGTCAAAGGTCACTCCCATGTAGGTAGGTGTGGGTTCCTCTGCAAGCCTTTGGTTGTTCAGTGTCAGTTTCGCCTCTTGCTTCTTGCTGGATAGGCTGAAGACTGTGTAGGTTGTTTTGCTTGAGTTGACAGAGACAAGCCATTCCTTGGTCCAGTTGCTGATCTTGTTGAGCGCAATCTGGAGGCGTACCTGTGCTGTAGTGGTGTACTCTTCAGAGCACCAGAGTACCAGGTCATCTGCGTAGATCGCTCCTTTGACCCCTCTTGGCAGTTCTCTGACGATGTCATCCATGAAGATGAGGAACAGCGTTGGCGAAAGGACTCCTCCTTGTGGTACTCCCTGTCTCAGCACCTCCTTCTTGCTCTTCTGGCCCTGAATCTTGACTCGGGCTTGGCGGTTGTGTAGGTACTGGCTGATCCAGGTGTACATCCTCCCAGACACACCACATCGCCATAGTTTGAGCCTGAGTCCATCCTTCCAGACTTTGTCGAACGCCTTCTCCATGTCAATCCAGACAGCAAGCGTGTTCTTCTTTTCTTGGAATGCTTCCTCAATGCTTTGAGCGATGAAGGTGATCTGGTCTTCTGTTGATCTGTGTTGGCGGAAGCCTGCCTGTTAAGGGCTCAGCAGCTGATACTTTTCAAGGTGCCAGACAAGCCTAGTGTTGACAAGTCTCTCCATCAGCTTTCCTAAGCAGCTTGTAAGGCTGATGGGTCTGTAGCTGTCAGCCTTCGACTTGTCCTTTCCCTTTTTGTGAATGGGGATCATGTCTGCTTCCCTCCAACACTGTGGGACTGATCCTATCTTCCAGCTGGAGTTGAAGATTGTTAAAAGGACTGCCTTGCTCTTCATCCCAAGATACAGAAGCATTTCATTTGTGATTCCGTCTGGTCCAGGTGACTTCTTCAGGTTGAGGCTCTGCAATGCTTCCTCCAGCTCTTTCTCTGTGAAAGCTGTGGTCATGACTTCCTCTTGGGGCTCTTTCTCATGAAGTTCACCTAGGGCCCTGTGCACTGCAGCTCTGTGTTCAGGAGGGACTTCCAGATTGCTGATGTTTTCATAGATGTCTATGAAGTGGCCTGCTGCTTTCTTTCCAGAGAGGTAATTTCCATTCTCTTGTATTGTTATTGTGGTGTGACTTGTTTCGTTGCTGAGGGTTCTAGCCAGTTTCCACAGCTTGCTGCCATCCTTGTCGAGATTTAGGCTTTCAGTTTTCTCTTGCCAGCTTTTTCTTGCAGCTTGTACACAGGACAGCTTGTATCTGGCAGTTACTTCCTTCAGCGCTATGTTGTTCTCCAGTGATGGCTGCTTTTCTGCTCGGTCCCTGGCTTCCGTAACAGCATCTTCCAGATTCTGGAGTTCCTTCATCCAGTAAGGCTTGTAGTCTTTGCGTGCTCCTCTTGGGATGGATTCTATAGGATTCAATCATTGAGAACAACCAGTATAATTTTGCACGCAAAAACTTATCCATTACCACACACAGGAAGTTACTGCTCTTACCAATATTAACATGAAATATCACTGTCTCAATAGACTGCTATATATATTTCAGTACGATATACTACTACTTCACCCTCCAAGATTGACTGAATCTTTCTAAACATTCTTTTGTAAATAATCTTTCCATGTATTTACTTTTTGTTTTCATATGTTTCTTCAGCAAATCTGAAAATGTCCGAGTCTTTTCTCTCTTATACTCCCCATTTTAACTCAATAACTGTATTACTGGTGTAAGTACTTGATAAGAAAAACAGCATCACTTTGGACACTGGAACTGTAAACTTCTAATCTCTTGAAGTTGTACATGCAGTTATATTCATACGCATGCTAGATAACATGTTTGACAAAAGTTACTAAAACAAACAATGTCCGCTTTTTCAGTAAAGTTTTCAGTGAATAGAGTTCAAGGGAAATAAGTGTCTGTAAATGTTGATTTCATTTTCATTGTTGTAATGTCATTTCCATTGGTATGTAAAACTCAGAACATTCTTCAAGTGAATTGTAGGTAAAACAAAATAAATGTTTTAAAAAGGCCAAACAGTGGTTTTACACTCATACTGTATGTTTTGAATTCATTAAAATAATTCTAACATGCATGCATAGCAGAGGAGCTAAGAGTTAGCATGTCTGTGATCTTACGACTTATGTTCACAGATTTACTGTTTTCCAGGTTTCTTCACTTCTGCCTGCTCTGGTGATAATGATTGTAGATGTTGTGTTCTTTGGCCTCTTGGGTGTGTTGAAGTTTGTTTTTTTATTCAGTTCTTTTGGAGACTGAATAGTTGTAAGGAGTGGAAATTGTAGATCCATATCTTGTGGAACTGCAGCTGTACTGTTAGGTTGTCCACAAGGTATTGACTGAATGTGCGTCCATTTGTTGTTGTTGCCACGTTGTATTGGTGGGTAAGTACTCTCCATTGTTGGGAAACAAGCGTAGTCTGTTTGGTCAGATGACATTATTCGTTATTGTCAGTTTTCACTATGAATGAACGGGGGTTGTAATGTTTGTCCATGACTATACCAGTTCTTTTCAAGTCTTTGATGTGGACTGTATCACCGTTCTGGAGAGGTTGAACTTCTTTTGCTGCTGGTGACTTTTGTACTTGTAGGTAAGACCTTGTTTTTGTTTTTGATCTGACTCTTTTCATTGTAAATATGGAAAATCAGGAGTACATGGAGACAGAGTGGTGGGAAGGGTTAGAATTTTGGTCTTAAATTTTTAGCTCATAAGGAGCTCTGCTGGTAAGTAACCATTGTTCAATGGTATTGTAGAGAGGCAGTCCATCATATGGATCAACTGCTTCTTTTTTTTTGCTTTTTTTTTTTTTTTTTTTGTATTGATTATTTGAAGTTCTGCTCTTTCTACTTCTCCATTACTGTGAGGAAACTTTGTTGATGATATGACATCAATAAAGCCATATTCTTGAATAAAGGTTTTGACTCAACCACTGGCAAACTGAGGGCCATTGTCTGAAACTACCATGTCTAGAATTCCTTGAGTAGTGAACACACTTTTGATATACGTGATGGTATTTATACTGTTCAGATGGTCTAGCAGACAGTTCAGTCCAGCAAGAAAAGTAGTCAGTGATTATTAAATATGTCTTCCCTTTCAGTTCGAAGGGGTCCATAGCAAGACACAACCATGGTCTGTATGGAAGACTTGATAGAAGTGGAGGCTCTCTGTGCTCTGGTCTATGGACTGCGCATGTGGCATGCTTGTTCACCATCTGGCTAGAGATGTGAGGCCACCAAACAGAAGTTGATGCGAGGGCCCAAGTTTAGGTGATGCCCTGGTGTCTTTCTTGGAATCTCTTGAGTATGTTGAGATGTAAATCTGTGGGAACTAGTCAGCTACAGTTCTGTTGTCATATTATAACAGTAAGTTGTCAATTACTGTGGAATGGTGCCGATTCTCCCAGTATTGTTTGAGAAATGGCAAGTCAGGTGTGTAATCAGGTCATCCAGATTTTCAGTAGCCAATCATTTGCTGTCTCTGTGTCTGACTGCTGGGCCTCTTTGATTTCTTGAATTTTGTGATTAGATGCTGGCAGCATTTCAATGCATTTTTCAGCATGGAGTGTTGTGTCCGTCATGAGACCGATGTCAACTGTGTCTGGTTGAGATACAGGTGCTCGAGACAATGCATCTGCCATGGTTTAGGGTTTCCCTTTGACATGTAGAAGACGCCTCCATAAATTCACCTTTGCTGTCGGTATAATGCTGTCATTCTTTATGAAATGTCATGACTGGTAAGAAACTGGAAAACATTCATAAAAGCAAATTTGTGTCTTCTACTAATTTAGTATAACTATGATTACATTGAAATTAAAAATATTTGTTTCGTTTTGACCCCAAAGAGCTCTCTTACTTTCTGTACAGTAGTGTCCTGCTCATGGAGGTATAGGTCAGCGTCAGCGTGGCAGCAGTCAGCCACATATACTGGACTTTGCTATATCCTTTCTGGCGAGCTGCATTCTGCGCTTGCGACTTTGAAAGAAGCTCTCTCACGGTTTCCCCCAAGCTTATTAATATTTGATACTGAACACATATTTAGCAATTTTTTAAAATCTCTTTTTTTTCATGATTACTTTCCTGGATAAAGCGTTTATCACAAGTGAGTCATAAAGGCCTTGCCGCTCTTGTGTTTTTTCTATAACAGTCTTTTGGTGTCATATACTGTACCATGTCAAACTGATGCAAACTAGGCCTATTGGTTTGCTCTGCTTGGCGAAATTTCGCGCGGCTAACAGTGAAAAGACGGGCCCACCCGCTCTCAGCCAATCAAACGCCTCTAAAAACTATAAGCGCTTAATCATTCCTTTGGCCAAGGCTCTCCACGCCATCTTGTCAGGTTTACGCTCTGTCTCGTCTTACGCTTTTTTCGGCTATTCAGCGTATCCTTTTGGCCTTATTTTGTTGCATGCGGCTTGTGTTTATTGTATTCTTACATTCTGTGTACTCGATTCGACTCGGCACCCTCGATTCATTCGATTTTTTCTGCCTCTAAGTCGATCCTGTCTTTCCTTTCTCTGTTGGGGGTCGGATTTTCGCTGGGTGCCTAAGCGCGGGTTCCATGCCTCGTGTGCCATACCACAAAGGCAGGGGATCATGATGCTGGGATTGAGACTCGGTAAGAGACTCTCCCAGGCCCGGAGCTCATGATTCCTCCTGATACGGACCGCGGCGAGGCGTCGTTAGACGCTGATCGCGGAGGCGACTTTCGTACCAGTAAAACGGTCATGAAGGGGACCGGGGGGAAAGAGGTACGAGCGTCGCCTCCCGAGGTGTCCCAGCGCGAGGCAGGGAGAAGGGTGAATGGCAAGTCATCTCCGTGCTGTGGGGACTCGCAGCTAGGCGCGGACTCCCAAGGGGGGCCGCGCCCAGCCATTACCCGGGTCCCCACTCGGAGACGGTCCTCACGGGCCCCATTGTTGTTCTCCCTCCTCCCTTCTCTGTCGACCCCCCTCCCCCACCCCCTTTTGGGGGGGGAGAAAAATTTGGTTCCGGGGGGGGATCTCTACTTTGCCCACCCCGGGCCAAGCCACCCCAGTCTCCCCACGGGAGGGGATTCGGGGTGCGTGGCAACCTGCTGTGCAGGTCTTCCCGCTATCCGGCCGGTCTCCCCTGCTGGGGGAGGCCCATGTGTGTCAGGCGGTTCCGGGCAGTCAGCCCGCTCGTCTTCGGGCGGGACTGACACCCAAATCGGACCTGACCTCCCTCCGACTTGGCCAGGTTGTTCCCTTCATGGAGGTCAACGCACCAGTGACCCTTGGGGTTCGGGTCACAGTATGGCTGGTGCCCACGGGTGGTTACCCCCATTCTACCCGTACTGGGGTGCACCTAGGGTGCACACTGGGTTACCGGGAGCACCAAGGGCCAGCCCCTTGTCCGCTCCCCACCGGACCCAACCCAGCACATCTCACAGGGTGACACACACAGCCCCGACAAGTGGGATCGACTTCTTGTCGGTCAGGTCGAGCTCCTCGACCAATATTGCCACTCTGTCCACAAATCGGGCCTCTGTCAACCCACAGGTGACCTCCACGGTCACAACGGCCTCCTTGTCAGGACCGACGGCTGCTCAGGGGCCCTACTCGGCCCGGCGGAGCCTGCAGTTCCCACCTACCCAGCCCTCGGTCCTACAGTGAGATGAGTGGGTGTTTGTCCCCACACAGCACTCGTGGGTCACTCTTGCATCCAGGGACGCCCTCTCTGAAAAGGTGTGGCACCCACCATCCCAAGCATGGTTGGACCTACGGTCCACACGCTCCCCACCCGCTTCAGGTGTCAAGGACATAACAGTGGCGGCCATGGTCCCGGCTCGGGATCGTCCCAGCTCATCCCGCTGGGCTGGCCACAGCTCACAGGACGCCTCAGTGGGTACATCCACTTGGGATGGCACCCAGCAGGGGATGGACTGCGAACAAGAGTGGGAGCCCCTGTCTTCGGATGAGGACGAACAAGCAGATGAGCACTCTTCGCCCACATCCCAGGGGGGACAGATTGAGCCCGTGCCTCCCTAGGGACCAGCCTGAACCAAACTCGGACTTTGCCGAGCTCGAACTGACCCTCCCCAATAGGGTCACGTATGCCGAATCAGTCCCTCAGGCTACTTTGTTACCCTTGACCCTCCTTACGCCATGTGACTCTAACTCCAGAACCACAAGGCAACTCAGAGTGCCAGAAATGGTGCAGGTATGGCTTAATAAGCCAGCCCGCACTGTCAGGGGTGCTGCTTCCATCCCTCCTCCAGGCAGGGAGTCCCTCTCTGCCCCGGGCGCCTTTTCCCCGGGAAAGTTTCTTAAAGATTCCTCCAAGGGAGGGGTGTGGTCCTGGTACACACAGGACCACCCTGCCTACAGCGGAGCAGAGCCCTCCGCACAGGACAGGATGTTGGTCTCACAGCGCACCACCTTCCCCACTTCAGCTAACCTATCCTTTAAAACGTTAGCAGAGTGGGACAAATTGGCCCGCCGCTGCCCCCTCGAGGTTTCCACGGCGTACACCTTCGGCACGTTCCTTCACAGGGCCAATGAGCTGTGGGAACAGTGTCCGGTTAATCAGGACAAGGGGTCTCCTTCCTCTGTCCCGCCGGGCCTCTTCACCGACCACAGGTTACACGCTTTTGGCAATTGGGTAGCATCTGGTCTCACGGCAGCTGCAGACACAGCTACCAGCCTTCACTTCAATACTGTGCTAGCGCAGCGTGATGCCATTTTCAGCCTCTCTAACATTCCTGTGGAGGAGAGGGCTGCCCTGCAGGTCCATCCCAGCACAGCAGCACTCCCTCTTCGGCCAGTTCCCGCCCCATTTTGTCAGCCACAGGGCAGAGACAAACAGGGAGGTGGCCTCATATTTGGCCCACACCTCTCATGGGCTCCAGGGTTCTATGCCATTGAAGAGACCGGCCACCAGGGCCCCTCCATATACCACGCCGCCTGTCAAGGCAGCGTGTGCTGAATCAGTGGCAGAGGAATAAACCACCTTATGTCCGTCCAAGCCGACCGGCCATGCCCAAGGCCAGAAGGCAGCACCCCCAATGACTGGGCCCCGATTCAGCACCGCCAGTCGTTCAGCCCCTCCAAGTAGGAAACTTGTCCCGGCATGCACATCAGTGGTGTGCTCTGGGACTCAACGACGGGATTATGTCGGTGCTAGAGTCGGGGTACATGCTGTCTTGGGTGGAGGACCTCCCCCCTCTAAGATCCACTCCTCCTCCTTAGGTGCCCAGCTCGACGGAGCAGGAGAGCGTCCTAGAAAAAGAGATATCGCACCCACTCCTCAGGGGGCTATATCTCAACTCTCGGACCCGGGCCCCGGTTTTTACGGCTGTTGTTGGTGATTCCAAAGGTCTCGGGAGGGTGGAGACCAGTTTTGGACTTGTCCCCCCTCAACAAATTCCTCCCCAAAATCAAATTCAAGATGGACACACAGGCACAGATTCGGGAGACCATCCAACAAGGTGATTGGCCTACCTCTATCGATCTGGAAGATGCTTATTTTCATATACTCATCCATTCGGCATCCCGTCGGTACCTGAGGTTCGTGTGGAGGGACAAGGGGTTCCAGTTCCCGGCCCTCCCATTTGGTCTGTCCCTTGCCCCTTTCCTGTCTACCAAGGTGCTGCGGGAATTGGTGTCCATCATCCGCTCAGAATCCATTTGTCTCTGTGTGTACCTGGACGACTTGCTTATCCTGGCCCAGTCGCAGGCCCTGTGCCTGAGTCATACGGCCAGACTTCTAGACCTTTGCTCCCAACTGGGCTTCCTCAGGGACCAGCAGATATGCGATCTGTCCCCACATCAGTCCTTCGACTTCTTAGGGATGAGATTCGACACGCGGTCTATGATAGTCTCTCTGGCACCAGATCACTGGGACCGTCTGGCAGGCCTCCTCAGCCACTGGCACCACTCCTCCCAAGATAAGCGCAGACACTTTCTTCCCTCTTGGGCATGATGGAGTCCACGGCACCTCTCATTCCCCTGGACAGGGTTCTCAAGCGCCCTCTCCAGAGGGCACTGAGGTTACGCCGGTCCCAGAGCACTCAGCCATGGGATACCCAGATATGTCTGGGCGAGTGGTTCCTCGAGGTGACATCAGAGTGGTTAATCACCCCCCTTCGGACACAGGGGGTGCCCTTAGCCCCACCTACTCTTCAGGTGGCACTCTTCACAGACGCCTCCTCCCTGGGCTGGGGAGCCCACATGGACTCACTCTATGCAGCAGGGACTTGGTCCCCGGAGGAGCGCCTATGCCACATCAATGTTCTGGAACTGAGGCAGTTCGCAGGACTCTCCTGCACTTCATGGGGGAGGCCACTGGCAAGACCATCCGCTTGTTCACGGACAAGATGACGGTCGCATGTTATGTGAACAAATGGGGGGAGCGCACTCGGCAGACCTCTCCATGTGGACTGAGGCTCTCCTCCGTTGGTGCCACAGCAAGGGCATTGCACTTTCAGTGAGACACTGAGCAGGAAAAACCAACTTCTTGGCAGATGCTCTTAGCAGGTCCAAGAGTGTCATACACTCAGAGTGCACCCTGGACAAGGACAGCCTTCAGGGGGTGTGGGAACAGTGGTTTCGGCCGATGGTGGACCTTGTTCAACAAGAGACTTCCCACTTCCGTCTCTTCGGTTGCCGACCCAGAAGCGTGGGCAGTGGATGCTCTCTCTCTAGATTGGAGCAGTCTGATTGCCTCCGCGTTTCCTCCCTTTCCAAGTCTGTCCAAGGTGATACGGAAAGACAGATTGGAACACCCGCAGCTGATCCTCATTGCGCCGAAATGGCCAGCCCAGACCTGGTTTCCGGACCTTCAGTCCCTGACACATGTTCCCACCCCTGGAACTTGAAACCAAATCTCATCTGCTGAGGCAGCCTCGCTCGGGCACTCCGCATTCCAATCCTCAACTGCTCCACCAGCACGCATGGCTGCTGTGCGGTCGGAACTGTCAGCATCACCATTGAAGTCCTCGACCCCTCGGTCGGCCTCTGTGTCGGCTGTGCTGACCCAGGGGTGTGCCTCCTCTGACCTCCTCTCCATAGTCACCAGAGCAAGGAGGCAGGGAACGGAGACTTTGTATGACTTTCACTGGAAGAAATGGTTGCGGTGGTGTACAGCTCAGGGCATTACCCCTACGAACCTTACGAGCATGCAGCTGGCCAACTTTCTGGCTCTCTGCTCCTCGGTTCTCATCCTGTCTGCTAGTTCTGTGCAAGGGTACAGGTCTGCCTTCTGTACCACAATGCAAACAGCTAGGTGGTTCCGCCTTTGAAGCGGATTGCCTGCTCAGAGAGGTGGCTAGGGGTGCCCCTCTGTAGGAAGCTAGAGACCCCAGAAGAGTGCCCCTCTGGGACTTGTTCCTGGTGCTGGATTTCATTCGAAAACAGCCCTTCCTGCCATTGGGGACTATTCCTTTTGACATCCTCACCCTCAAGACCACTTTCCTTCTGTGGCTGGCCACAGGCAGTCGTAGAAGTGAGCTGCATGGGCTTAGTGGAATGCCACAAGATCTGGCCTTCCACAGAGATGGTTCCATCACTATTCGTTTCCTTCCAGAGTTTCTGGCTAAGAACCAAGACCCTGAGGTTCCTTCCCCCTCTCTGAGGGTCAGACCTTTGTCTGATATTCTTGCCCAAGATGATGAGGATAGGCACCTGCCCTGTTCGGTGTCTCAAATATTATTGGGATAGGTCTCGCCATAGGCGTTCTTCTCAGAGGTGTCTGCTCATCTCCCTCAATGAGAATTACAAGAAAGACATTGCTGCAGGCACCATTTCCCGCCAGGTTTCCCAAGTCATTCGTAGAGCCTACTCTCATGCACACAGGGATATCAGCTGTCTTCATCCCAGAGCACACGAAGTGCGGGCCATAGCTACTTCGGCTGCTTTCCAGCACTCAGTGCCAACGCAGCATGTCTTGGAGGCAGCCTTCTGGCGGTCTGAGAATCCCTTCATCAACTTCTACCTCAGGAATTTCCGTATGACCAGGGCTGACGGTTCCAAGGGGATTTCCTTTGTCGCGGCTAACACTGCCGTCTCAGTTACAAGGGCTCCCCATATGAACCAGTAGGCGTTGCCCTCCTCCATTTGCTTTAAATTCTGCATCAGTTTGACATGGTACAGTATATGACACCAAAAGGAGGAGTTTGTATTATACTCCATGTTTGGTGTTACATATACTTACCATGTCAAACTCGAATGCCCGCCCGTCCGTCCCCGCGTCTCCGCCGTGGTTCTCATGGGGCATTTTTGTTCATGGCCACGGAATGATTAAGCGCTTATAGTTTTTAGAGGCGTTTGATTGGCTGAGAGCGGGTGGGCCCGTCTTTTCACTGTTAGCCGCGCAAAATTTGGCCAAGCAGAGCAAACCAATAGGCCTAGTTTGCATCAGTTTGACATGGTAAGTATATGTAACACCAAACATGGAGTATAATACAAACTCCTCCTTTTGGTTTTGAATCCTGAAATATACATCAGTGCATTTTGTTAACAATAGAGGGACAACCAGGTAAACTAGATTACAAAGAAAATCAATGCAAGTGTTCCTTTCTTCCTTTTTTGTGAATTTCATTTTGTTATTTGTTTAAATGGTTTTCCTTATCCACATAATTTGTGAACCCTAAATTGTCTCTTACACACACACACACACACACACACACACACACACACACACACACACACACACACACACACACACACACACACACACACACACACACACACATGATTTCTATTTGTGGTCACAAATCATGTATGACTGATGAACTTTGTGCAATGAAGTTGCAACACTCACTGGTGTGTGGCCTCCTGGCAACCTAACATTGATGGTTCTGATGCTGGAACTGTGATGGACGAACCTGGGTGTGGCCGTGTATGGGGGGAATCTAAATGAGTGGTGTGGGAGTAATGCCACTGGATTGGTGCAGATGATGGGGCAGAAAAAAAAAAGAAAAAAAAGTTGCAATACTCACAACATAAATGCTGAACCACAAAAATCCTACTAGCACTTGTTCTTTTTTAAACGTGATTAGGTTCAAACTTAAATGAATGTCTTTTGAAATATTAATCTATGTCTGTTCTTTTATGAATTTGTAAACTTATATTTATAGCAGGCACTGCTGCATCTCAGTGTTGCCATTTTCTCATGCAGAAGGGAAACTGGCTGCCAGCTTTGAATGCATGGTGGGTGGGAGGTGGTGGTAGGCTAGCTGAGACATTCCAGAAGCCAGTGAAGCCAGTTTTTGCTCTTTGAGGGCACTGCTTCAGATTGTATTGTACCATGGTACTCTTGTCACAACAGATTTCTCTGTGTGAACTTTGAGCTGCTCATCCCAGAGAGACTGCATTGCCACAGTGAAGCACCATCTTTTTTTCTTTTCTTTTTTTATCTGCAGATGTATTTGTTTTTCTGTCAAAAGTATATATTTGTACAGAATTTTGCCTGGGACTGTGGGTTCTTTTACATGTGCTAGATGCATGCTGCACATGGGACCTTTTTTTATCATTTCATCCAAAGGACTAGCACCCAGACGACTGCTCAAGATCCAGTGGAGGGAAAAGTAAAATCCTGGTCTATATATGGGACTTGAACCTGTGGACACTTGTTTGTGGTCAGGTATATTGAACCTGTGGACACTTGTTTGTGGCCAGGTATATTGAACCTGTGGACACTTGTTTGTGGTCAGGTACATTGAACCTGTGGACACTTGTTTGTGGTCAGGTAACGGTATATTGAACCTGTGGACACTTGTTTGTGGTCAGGTACATTGAACCTGTGGACACTTGTTTGTGGTCAGGTACATTGAACCTGTGGACACTTGTTTGTGGTCAGGTATATTGAACCTGTGGACACTTGTTTGTGGTCAGATACATTGAACCTGTGGACACTTGTTTGTGGTCAGGTATACTGAACCTGTGGACACTTGTTTGTGGTCAGGTAACGGTATATTGAACCTGTGGACACTTGTTTGTGGTCAGGTACATTGAACCTGTGGACACTTGTTTGTGGTCAGGTATATTGAACCTGTGGACACTTGTTTGTGGTCAGGTATATTGAACCTGTGGACACTTGTTTGTGGTCAGGTATATTTCCTTGAGGCTTTCTCTCCACAATGTGTTCTGGAGACCGATCCAGGGACTGGGCTGGCCAGGGCACTGTCTCCATGTTTCTGATGTTGGATTCATCCTGCACACTGTACAGCTCTTGTGATGTGAGGTCAGGCATTGTCTTGCTGCAACACTGTCCTTGGTTGGTGATTCCCCAAGAACAGAATAACAAGGATCCCAACCATGTCGTCCTGGCAATGCTGTCATGTGACAGCATCATTTCAATAGCTGTCTCGGATTGTGAAATATAAGGCAAAAAACAATAGAATAGCAGTGGCCATTTCTGATATTTGGCCTTGACACCTGTGAAGCATTTGACACATGAGGTGATTTTACAATTTGAATTTGCAGATCTGTGAATAAACACAAAGGAAACTTACCCAGATGTAGTCTATACTCTAGATTTTCAGAGTTGACAGTTGTTAACAAAACCGAATAAGAATTAAATTATACAAGTTACATAGAAAATTAAATGGTCTTTTATCTTTTAATTTTGGGGCTGAGTATATGTATATTGATATGCTCACACATTGAATTATAAGCTCTTTGCTGGCATTTCTATAAATACTTAAAAGGTTTTCCAAGTGAACACTGAGTATATATTTTAGTTTTTAACTGCCTTTTTGAATGTGTTCCTTTGTTTCAGTGACATGAGTGTGGATAACCTTCAGTACCTGAACAGTGAACAAGCATTGGCAGACCTTGCACAGTTCATCACCTTTGCCCAGAACAAATACAAACTGACCGGCAGCAAGTGGATTGCCATTGGAGGATCTTACTCTGGTGACTGACCAGATATTTTTCTCCACACAAGACATTTCCACTCAGTACAGAACAGAATAGCATTTCATCTAATGTCAGGAACAAACATAGCAAAAATTTATGAAAGAAGGATATATGTCAGTGTTCCTGTAAAATACCTGTCAGTTTAGGGGTAATGGGGCCATTTTGTTGTCATTTTTGACTCACTTGTGTAAACTATATATCCTGGTGTTCAGTTGTCTGTGTGTGTGTGTGTGTGTGTACGTGGTAAACTTTAACATTGTTATTTTCTCTGGAAATACTTTGTCTGCCAATACCAAATTGGCTTATACATAGTAGGGAAAAAATCTTCACAGTCATACCGATAATAGTTTTTAAGTCTCCCGAATTAAGCTGTATTTCCAGAACATAACAGTTTATTTTGTTGAGGCTCATCCCGGAATCCAAAAACACCATAATCCCATCCCAGTTGCCAGAACATAGGCTATGTTTAGGAAGATGGCACGACATCATTTTTCTTGTTCGCAATTACAAGAAAAGAAGTACAAGTTCTGGACAAAACACATACAGTGACACTAACTACACCATCAACGTGTTGACTGCATATGAATATTCTAAAGTGGATGCTGCATTAACTGGAATGAACGTAAAAGAAAAATTGATTTGAATGTTTCTTTTAGTTTCGGTCAGTCTATTATTGGACTGGTTTGTGCACATCTATACATATTGCAGTGTGCCGGAGGTGATATCAGTGTCTCCTTTATGGCCAAATTAAAAGAATTTCCTAAATAATCAAGATGTCAAGAAAACTTGGTGTTATTACCTCAAATGCAATAATATTTTTATTGTGCTAAAAAAGACCCATAGCTTTAAATATTAAATTTGGTCGAGTGATGTTAGATGCAGCATAACGTTGGAGATTAGACTACTTGTTTCTTAACAGAACATCTGTGGTTCGATCCCGCTAGCAGGCCTGGTTGGTTTGTTTTTTGTTGTTGTTTCAGTTTCAGTTTCTAAAGGAGGCATCAATGCGTTCGGACAAATCCATATACGCTAGACCACATCTGCTAGGCAGATGCCTGACAGCAGCATAACCCAACACGCTTGTCAGGCATTGAGTGCATGCTTACATATGTGTGTACCTATCAGAGTGGAATTCTTTTAACATAATTTTGCCAGAGGACAACACTCTCTTTTTCAGTGCGTCAATTGCGTGCTGCACACGGGATCTCAGTTTATCGTCTCATCCGAAAGACTAGATGCTCAGTTTGATTTTTCAGTCAAACTTGGGAGAAAGGGTGAGAGCGGGATTCGAACCCACATCTTCACGGACTCTCTGGATTGGCAGCTGAGCTTCTGAACCATTCTGCCACCTTCCTCCTCTGTTGTTGTTGTTGTTTTTCCAAAGCTTATTGATATTTAATGCAGGACCCATTTCAGTGATTTTTTTAAATCTCTTTTTTCTCTCATGATTCCTTTACTAGATACAGCGCGTGTCACAAGTGAGTCTTGAAGGCCTTGCCTGTCTTGTTATTCAGATTTCTGTGTTTTTTTCACACCTCTGCTGATTGCATGCTGGGTATGTTATGGTTGATTATGTGTGTCATGTTTGAGATCTCCCACTTTTTTTGTTCCAAGTTTCTCTCTCCTGCTTCCACTCCCTTCCCCTCTCCCCCCCTCCTCCCCATTCACACACACACTCTATTTCTGTTTCTCTTGCACAGTTTGCTCTCTCTCTCTCTCTCTCTCTCAGGCAGCTTAGTTTTAACACACACACAAGTGTTTCTCTTTCTGTCTCTATCATGAACAGTCTTGATGTCTTTGTTCGGGTCTGTTTTCAGATATGGATTGTGTGTATTTATAGCACAACACAATGAATTGAAGTGTGCCAGTGATGATGTTGACAGGTGCCTTGGCTGGGTGGTTTCGTATGAAATACCCCCATCTGGTGACTGGTGCCATAGCAACTAGTGCCCCTGTGTTTGCCAAGCTCAACTTTTTGGGTTAGTTTGCCAGTGACATGCTTATCTGACTCTTGCCATCTTTCATAATTATAAATCTTGATATTAGCCATGTTGGTGACATACGTGGTGTCTGTGTCATTGGTGTTTGTTATGTGTCAGTGGTGTTTGTTGTGTGTCAGTGGTGTTTGTTATGTGTCAGTGGTGTTTGTTGTGTGTCAGTGGTGTTTGTATCAGTGGTGTGTCAGTGGTGTTTGTTGTGTGTCAGTGGTGTTTGTTATGTGTCAGTGGTGTTTGTTGTGTGTCAGTGGTGTTTGTTATGTGTCAGTGGTGTTTGTTGTTTGTCAGCGGAGTTGGTGTTTGTTATGTGTCAGTGGTGTTTGTTGTGTGTCAGTGGTGTTGGTGTTTGTTGTGTGTCAGTGGTGTTGGTGTTTGTTGTTTGTCAGTGGTGTTGGCGTTTATTGTGTCAGTGGTGTTGGTGTGCATCAATGGTGTTGGTATATATCAGTGGTGTTGATGTTTGTTGTGTGTCAGTGGTGTTGGTATTTTGTTGTGAATCAGTGAATTTTTGTTTGTTTGTTGGTGATATTGGTGATGTTAAATTGGATCATCTGTGCTGATGATGTATAATGTGTGTCAGTGAATTTTTTGGTTAGTTATTGATATTGATGACGTTAATTTGGGTCATCTTTGTTAATGTTTTGTGACATTTGGTCCGAAATCTGAAATGACATCGAGCGTTGAAATCTGTCAGATTGTCAGATTAAAATCTTGTCTTTGGTCATAAAGAAGCACTACTGTGAAAGTTGATAGTTTCTTTGAGTCCTGGTTTGAATAAACTTTCCCTTGATAATGTCTGTTTTCATCGGAAATAGCAAATTAGAGGGAAAAGCTGATCAAAACACAAACTGAAGCGTGGGATGGCCTTGAATTTTTGTGACACATTGGTAGGGCAGTGCTGAAGAATTTTTTGGTATTCAGCTGGAAATTCTCTCTGATTACACATAACGTAAATGCAAAAACATATATGATCATCGGCAGTGCATTTAAAGGCACTAATTGTGCTCGCAAATCAATAAACATGGCATCGATTTTCAGTTGGATGATCAGTGTGCAGGTGTGTGTGTGCATGCATGTGTGTGTGTGTTTATGAAATGTGTGTTTTATGGAATGCATTTCATTTTAATTTAAGCTTTATTTACATGATATTTTTTATTGTTTGGTAGTTTGTGTTTTTTGATTCGTTCTGTGAACGCATTGGATTGAGCTGTTGTAATGTTTTTATGTTATGTTTATATCTAGCTCGATCATGTACCGCACTTTGAGCAGCATTAGTTCTGGATATCGTGCCATATAAAAGTTATGAATTATTATTATTATTATTATTATTATCATCATAACTGCTTGCTGTGAACTGCAACCTTACCTAATTTTCCATTGATTGGACAAACTATGAGTGTGAATATTACCAATTATACCATGTAATATGTTCCTCAAAATGATTTGTCCAGTACATAATCAATATATAATACTTGACATTCAAAATTTCGGTTGAAATAATATCCATATTTTTTGTCATGAACACCGAGTTATGATCTGATTTTTTTTTTTTTTTTTTTTTTTTTTTTTTGTGCCATGTCACTGCATAAACCAGTCAAACTCATATTCGTTTAGTTTCTGGCACTTTTCAGGACTTCCTTTCTTGTTTTCAGCAGTTTATTTGTGCGACATGCACGAAGGCCCTTGTAAAAAGCAGGAGTAAGCTTTGTCATGAATGACTTTGCTGTAACTATGAATGCACAAAGTGCTGTCTCTGACCCATTTTGCTGGTTTATATTTTAGAAACAAGTTGTTTTTATGGTAGACAGTATGTGGTTCAACGTTTTGATTTATCGTTGATCTCAAATGCTCGGGAGCATTGTTTTCCAAATTCTAGCAACATTGTTTTTGTCATTATTTTTGGAGGAACCCTGTATGCTCTGTCATGATGTAACCAACAATATCAACATTATTTCTTAAAACAAAATGTTTAATTTCTGATTACATTGTTCAAAGAAAGGAAAAACTATGTGTAGATTGATGATACAATATTAATACTTTCTTGTGATAGGAATATTTTACACGTTTTCAGTGGGTGAAGGTTGCTTCACCCCAAGATACCTGCTGTTGAACTGACAATAGATTTCTTTGGTTTCTTCTCTTGAAATATTAACCAAATTTTTTCCTCAAATTATGAAAACTTGTTGTTATACCCATATCTGATTTATGATATCTTACATTGCCAAAATGTAAATTCATAGTGACTTCACACAAATGAATTAGAGCGAAGTTACCAGCTTTGGATTAAAATGATTATGATTCTGACAGCAGACTATGATTTACTTCACATGGTATATTATGAATATATGATTCTTATCTTGCAAAAAAATTGGTCAGACCAGTTCAATACTTTATTTTACAATCCACAAATTGTGATTCATAACTGTATGCAACAGCTTTTGTTGTAAAGTTATGACAGAAGTTATCCCCCAAAACTGAACTTTCTGTTGTAAATCAATGGCTAGCACTGTTCCTACCCCAACATCATTTTAGATCTCAACATATTGTTGGAGGGTTGTTTCAAATCTTCGTTGAAAAACGTGTATCTCTGGTGGTCTTGTTTAGGGTTTGTAGTGAAATACCAACATACTATGAAATTAAAATTAATTGATATTAAGCAATATGGGATCATCCAGCTATTTCTGCATGTAAACATAGATATTAATAATAATTATCATATTTATATGGCGCTGAATCTTGTGCAGAGACAAATCAAAGCGCTTTCGCACCAGTCATTCACACACATGCATAAGTGTAAAACCGAAGAAACTGACGACAAGGAAGAGGCAGGGAAGGGAGGCTGTTTTGGGAAGAGGTGGGTTTTAAGGCCAGACTTGAAAGAGCTGAGTGTGGAGACTTGACAAAGCAAAAGAGGAAGTTCATTACAATTGCAAGGTCCAGAGACAAAAAGAAAGGCGGCCAACAGTCAAGTGTTTGGGTATGCATAAACAGAGTGGATCCGATGGGAAACACTGGTGAAGATGCACATAAATAGTTGTCACTGAGACTTCACTTGGCACTTCAGTGAGAGAAAATGTCTTGGTGTGAAGTTATGAGCAAACTGCACCTTTTCAGGCATTTTAAGCATATAAATTCTTAGATTTTATCAATTGTCTTGCTTATCAATCTGTGTGATTCATTCACTCATTTCATTAGATGTATAAGTCAGTCTGATATCATGTCTGCTAAAGCAGTAAAAGAACATTAAAAATAGTTCAGCTGTTTGCTTTGTCTTAGTTATGTTCAGCTGAGCATTTGGCAATTGTTATTTTCTGTTTCAGTTTAGTTTTGTGTAATGATTGTTTTTATACATCTTTAATGAATAGTTAGTGGAGTTATCCAAAACAGCTCCATACTTATAATTTGTATTTTACTTTTGAAATCTATAAAATTTTGTTATGTGACAGTAGTGAATTGATGAACAGAAAATTTTTTAATGTTCATTTTATCTGTTTTGAACTTTTCTACTTCAAGTAACTATAATGTTCTGCAAAAAACATGATAGATTTTTCCCCCTTCAAATTATGTATTTCTTTTTACTAAACATTTATACTTCCAGCATTCTGGGGAGAAATTCTATATAGATACATTGTTGTGAAGTTATGAACTTTATCTGCATATTGCAAAATTAATGTTTTCATTTCTTTGAAAGAAGTTCTTTTTTGTGTTACAAATATTTTTATTAGTTGTCTTTATATAAATAGATTAGATATTTTTAAAGTGTAGTTTCAGTTATTCATTAGTTAGTTTTGAAATATGTCATGGTGTGAAAGTTATGAACAATGTATAAAACGTAATGTCAAATAAAAGGTTATGAAGACATTTTCACATCAAACTGGGATATTATGTCGAGTGCTTGTAGTAAATAAACAAATCTGTCAACAACAACAAAAAACAACAAAAAAAATCTGAATTTATTTCTCATCATGCATGTGACAAAAATTGGACACCAAATCAGATTTTGGATCATTTATCAGTCAATAGGGTGCTTTTGATTATATGGTGCACCCCCATATTTTTATAAAGCAACTATTCCATACAAAAGGACTACAGGATGCACTAAATCAATGTCTCAAAACTGACTACAGTTATGTGCTGGTGATACCAGTGTGATTGCTAATTGTTTTGTGGTTTGTTGTTGTTAGTTCTGGGCATTGTTTTTGTTGTTGTTGTTGTTGTTTTTTGTTGTTGTTTTGTTTTGTTTTTTGTTGTTGTTTTTAGAGAGAGAGAGTGTTTTTTGGTCTGATATGACCCCATGCAGTCAGCAGTGTGATAATCACAACAAAAACCAAAGTGTGTTTCTGAAGGGATGTACAAGATTTGTTTGAACCAGTATGAAGAGGGAATGAGTGGACCAGTATGAAGAAGAAATGACTGCAATGATGGTTTCAGAGTACCTGTCTGTGGTGCGGGATTCCTTGGCTGAGAACAGTCAGTCCTGTGTCAGCAACATTCAACAAGCAGTGGCAGAAATTGACAAAATGATGAACACATCAGAAGGGCGGCAGACTTTAAAGACCATGTTTAAGTGAGTGTGTGTGTGTGTGTGAGTGTGTATGTATGTGTGTGTCTGTGTGTGAGTGTGTGTGTTTGTGTCTCTGTGTGTGAATGTGTGTGTGTGTGTGTGTACTCTGAATGAAAGATTTGGGAAAGGAGAAGTGTCAGTAACTCAGAAAGTAGGAATTATAATTTTTCTCTTCCAAAAGTAGACGAGCATTGAAATACTTGAAGAACTTCAGACCTATTTCTTTTTTTAAGATTGGGTAATCCCATACAGTGAACAGTCTTAAAGTAGTATTATCATGACTAAATGAACATGCTTTTGATTCTGTTCATTGGGAATATACTTTTGGCTTGGAAAAAGACAACAAACATGAATCTCACCTTTTTTTCCCTTTTTAAAAAAAAAAATAAAATCTTGTGTTTATAAGGGAAAGTTATCAGCCAGTTTCTCTTTGAAGAGTGGGTGTCACCAAGGAGATCAAATGTCATAAGATTTCTTTGTCTTGTGTGCATGAGAAAAAAAGATAAAGACATTAAAAGTAAATGCATATATGTAGGAGACAATAATTTCAAGATAAATCAATTTTGTATATGATTATCTCTTGATTGTGACAGAAACTTTGTTCAAAAGCCTGAATACATTTGAAAAAGTTTCATGGTTAAAACTGCAGTATGGAAAAACTGCAATATTTGGTTAGGAAAGAAGGAAAATTCAGCAAATAAACTGGAGAATAGACTACAACACATTTCATGATCTTTAGAATATGGTTAAGAATTATAATTTTTCAGATAAAACCCCCCAAAAAATCTGGTCTAAAACCACTAGAAAAAGTATCAGTGAATGGATCTCTAGTACTGTCAAAATTGGTTGTCTGTAGATCTTACAACCGAACCCAGACTATTAAGATCATCCATTGTGAAATAGTGCAACAAGTTCATATACATTTTTTAACTAAAAAAAAAAAAGAAAAGAAAACACACTGTGCCAAAAATGATAAAAGAAAGATATACTATTAGGATATCAATAGACAATACAGACAATCCTTAAAACTGTCACGGATCATGAAGATGTATTTTCAAAATTCCAAATGGAGAATGACATTACTGCATTCAGTGTGCTTGTGTTCTGAAAGAGACTCACTTGATTTTTATGGATCAAAATGAATGTCAGGAAAGAGGAGTGAACAGTTTTTAGAAAGATGTCTTTAATGCCTAGTCAATGTTTTGCACACAAGTGGGCTTGAAGAAAGCTCTAGAGAGCTGGCAGCTGAATCTGTCCCCTGCAATGAAAAATTCAAAGTGGGTATCCATGTTACATGTTTGTCTGAGTGTGTAAGTGTGTGTGCCAGAAATCAGATTGAATGACACAGGAAACGAATGATGAGCGCGCAATGGCAGCTGTCAGCTGGCTCTACCCGGGTAGGCAGCCTGTGGTGCAAATGACCCCGTGTATGTAAAGCACTTAGAGCTTGGTCTCCAGCCAAGGATTGGCACTATATAAGTATCCATATCAATCAATCAATCAGTCAATCAATCATGTTCTTTTTCTTTGTGTGCTTCTAGAACAGCACCTGCTCCTGGATGATAGTAATACATATATAAGTATCAGAGACTGTCAGAAATTATGGGAATGACAGAATTTAACTTTCTTCTCTACATTGTTTGCAATCTATAAACAGACAGAATGAGAGGACAGTGCCACACATTTCTTTGCCAAGCCCTGGACACAGTGGATATTAATTCACAGCCATTTGCCATAAAAGGCTATGGTACCTTTAACGTTTAACCATAATTCATGAACAGTTATACCAACAACAACAAAAAAGAAACATAAGACTAAATGTAAACCAAGTAATGATAGAACCACTGAGTGAACAATATCTAAGGCTAAAAAAGATCAAAAGTGTTCTTCAGTATCATGGTGGAAACTATAGAAGTACTTAATATTAAAGGCTTTGTCAAATGGGAGGAACACCTGATTGCATAAATTGGATATCATGGAATGCTAAAAAGGATTACAAATATGAAAGAAATAAAACTGAAATGGTTTCTACTTATAATCTACATTTAACTAACAATATGCAAAAAAGAATGACAATTACAGACAGTGACAACGAAACTGCTGCTTCACACTCCAGGGGGGAAATTAGAAGATACTTTGAAAACATCTATTGTCCATTGTGATAGGCTCACATTCAATACTGAGCATAAATCAGAAAGATACAAATAGATGAAATACTTGGCCTGAGTATCTTACAGGGTAAATTTGTTATATACAGCGCTAAACCTGATGAAATGCATTCCTAAAGGATCTGAACTACAATTATAAAATTTTTAAAAAATATGCACAGTTAACTCTGGGAATGTCAACCCCCTGGGGACCAAAAAAGAATATGTGTAACACATACACACAGACACAAGACACACACACACACACACACAGACACACACACGCACACACACACACACACACACACACTGAGCACCCGCCTACAAGCATGCACACTATATATGTGGAGACTTTATTAGAGGAAAAAACATTGATAAGAGGTAGAAAAAAGGATACAGCCAGACAACCAAGCTTCATTGCATCCATTGGCCATGCTGAACAGATACATTTTGAAAGTTTGTTTTGAAAGAGGATAAGTTTGGTAAGTGATAAAGATCCAGAGGAAGAGAAGTCGAGAATAAGTGCAAAGTTGTGTGTTGTGTCAACTCTGGGGGAACTTTGCTGGGGCTGAGATAAAAAAAAAATTTTTTTTAAAAGGCTAGAGGCTGGAGGCAAAGAATTCTGGCAACTAACCAGATGAGACAACTTAAGTGAGGTTGACTTAAGCAGTGACAACTGGAATGTACAGAATTTAAAGAACATTTGTTCCCTTATATTGGGTTATAACAAACTGATCAAAGTATAATTGTGTATCCACTCCACTGACAAGTATTGTAAAGCATCAAACATATGGATGTGTGTTTGTAGCACTATTCTGATTAATGGAAATGTTTATTTCTTTTTATGTGTCATAAAAGCTGAAACCCAAGGCAGAAAATGGCAAGACTGATGTTGCGGGTTAATTTGTTCATGCCTGCAGATGCAACAAAGCTGATACATATTTACAGGGATGCAGTGAGTGGCTACTCTATTCAGGAACACAATTCTCTGTTCATACATGTATGCATGTTCATCATCTGTCTTTTCAGTTTCAATATCTTTTTCTTTTTCTTTTTTTAATTCGTGGGCTGCAACTCCCACGTTCACTCGTATACACGCGAGTGGGCTTTTACGTGTATGACCGTTTCTACCCCGCCATGTAGGCAGCCATACTCCGCTTTCGGGGGTGTGCATGCTGGGTATGTTCTTGTTTCCATAACCCACCGGATTACAGGATCTTTAACATGCGTATTTGATCTTCTGCTTGCGTGTGCACACGAAGGGGGTTCAGGCACTGGCAGGTCTGCACATACGTTGACCTGGGAGATCGTAAAAATCTCCATCTTTTACCCACCAGGTGCCGTCACCGTGATTCGAACCCGGGACCTTCAGATTGAAAGTCCAACGGTTTAACCACTCGGCTGTTGCGCCCATCAGTTTCAATATCAAATCCAAAAGTGGTGTCTTCTGACCAGGGTCAACAGAAATCAACAGTACAGACAAAGGAATTTCTTCCCTGTTCAAAATTTAGATTGTGCTTTGTGTTTCAGACTGTGTGAGGATATCAACATCACCAATGCTGAAGATGTCTCCAACCTTTATTCAGTGCTGACAGGCAATTTTGAGGGTGTTGTGCAATACAACAAAGATAACAGGGCCTTTGAGGTGTGTTTGTGTGTGTGTGTGTGTGTGGATATATAAGCACATATGTGTGCGTGCAACTTTCTGTGTGTGTGTGTGTGTGTGCACAAGTACAGTATGTTTGTGTGTGTGCATGTAGGAAAAGAGAGAAAAGTGATACTTTGTATGTGCAACTCTGTGTGTGTGTGTGTGTGTGTGTGTGTTTGCACAAGTACAGTATGTTTGTGTGTGTGCATGCAGGAAAAGAGAGAGAAAAGTGATACTAGATATGCATGTATATGTTTTATTGTGAGGAGATGGGAGGAAAAGGTGACAATGTGATGGGAAAAGAGGAGCACCAAATTTGTCTGTCTGTGGTAATCAGTGCAGTGTGTGGGCACATTAATGCAAACCGAAAAGAAAAAATGGGCTGTTTGTGCATGATTTACAACATTTAAATAAAAGTGAATGGCAGGGATTGTCTTCTTATTCAGTTATTTTAATGATAATGAATCAAAAGACTCAAACTGTTGTTTGACCTTTGCAGGGTGCAGTAGGAAGCAACATAACCATTGGCACATTGTGTGATATCATGGACAAGAACACCAGCCGTCCAGCTGTGCAGCGTTTTGCCGATGTGAACAGCCTGATGTTGGCGACCTACCAGGAGAAGTGCCAGGACTTTAGCTATCAGAGCATGGTCAGCGACATGAAGACAGTGGACTGGAAGAGTGATGCTGCTGAAGGAGGTATGTCAGGATGTTCACCACACTCCTGGTGTCCTTTTGTCTGATATATGCACAGGAAAAATGTATGTCTGAACTTGGACACTTCTGAACAATATGTCTGCTTTACCAAAGTCAGTCATGTATTGTTCAAGCTTTAGAAAGGGTTTTTTGTTTATTTGTTTGGTGTGTGTTTTTTTTTCAAAGACAGTGATTTTACAAAAATGCCTATGGCCCAGAATTGACAAAATGTTCACAACGAATTATTTTCACAGTGTTTGGTCTGGTATATATAAATTTACATTGATCATAAAGGCAAACAAGTTAAGGACACTGGAAAATAAACTGCTGGAAATTAATACTGATGTCTTAGAACAATGAGGAGTTTTTCTTTTAGAGTGCTTACTGGAGAAATTCATATGTGTTACATTCAAAGAGAGCCATTTGTCTTTATTAACTCACTCTGGATGATGGAACGCTACGTAAGGTAGCGTTCCGGATGACGGAACGCTATAGCGGTTTCGACAAATAAAATTTTTTCCACATGTTCCTCATGGGGTAGCATAACAATCTCAGTTAAACCGGGCATTGTGAACATGTCAAGGGTCGAATGAAAAGTTTCTTTATGAGATTCCTTAACAACACACTCCATAGCGAGCCAGCAAGTTCAAGACCCCACACGACAAGCTAATCTGCATACGTGATGAAAATGGCATCACAGACGATACAAGTGGACATTTTTGAGCAAACTAGATCACAACAGTGGCTTTTACTGCTGCTGAAGTGATTAAATGCTTCAAACTGAAGGTTTCGACATTGACAAGGATAATAAAGACATTGACCAGAGTATCTGCAATGAAGAAAGCTACCAGCAAGTAGGTACTGATAGTAATTCAGCTTCTGAGAGCAATGAAGAGGGAGGGGGGTGGGCATTCACACAACATGAGGAAAGTGGTCAGTGGGTCAAGTACAGTGAGTTTCATTCAGTTACTTTATGGTTTGTATTTTTTGTGATTTTTTTCGTAACCCTAACAAATAGGTCGTCTGTAGGGAAAAGCAAGGGAGATAACTATTCGTCCAGAGTGAGTTAAACAAATAACAAATACACATTACCTGAAAATGAAGCCATTGAATTTATCCAGATTCTTAAAGTCATTTGAAGTCAGTGAATCACCAACATGCTATTGGGGTTCATTCATTCATTTCATTATGCCCATCGCTCCTGGTGGAGCATAGGCCATCAACGACCCCTCACCATCGCACTCTGTTCTGGCCATTCCAGTCCAGTTGGTCCCTTGCTGCTTCAGCTCTGCCTCGGTATCTCGCCTCCAGCTTTTGCGAGGCCGGCCTCTCTTCCTCTTTCCCTGTGGGTTCCAGGTCAGGGCTTGGCGTGTGATGCTGGACGCTGGCTTCCTGGGTGTGTCCGATCCAGCCCTACTTCCTCCGCAGTGTCTGCTTGGCCACTGGTTCCTGCCCCGCTCGCTCCTACAGATGTTCGTTTTGGATCTTCTCCTGCCATCGGATCTTGTATATGCGCCTCAGACAGGTGTTGAAGAATGTCTGAATCTTCTGCTGCTTCGTCTGTGTTGTCCACCATGTCTCGCATCCGTAGAGCAGAATTGACTTCACATTGGAGTTGAAGATGCGGAGTTTGGTTTTCATACTGATTGCTCCTGATGCCCAGATGCTCTTGAGCATGATGAAAGCTGTTCTTGCCTTGCTGATTCTGGCTGTGATGTCTCGGTCCATGCCTCCCTGTTGGTCAACCACACTTCCCAAGTAGATGAAAGACTCCACCTCCCTAATGGGCTCTCCACCGACTGTGACTGGTGTGCTATTGGGGTTAACAAAGAGAATTTAGTTTCTTATTATCGAAGAAAGAAAAACTTCAGCAAAGGTTCATTCCTTGCCATATTTTATTGAAGTGATTACTTTATTTATACTACAGAAACAGAAACACACAGCCTTGTCCATGCTGACCAGTGCTGCTGTTCATTGTGCAGGTCGCCAGTGGACATACCAGACCTGCACAGAGTTTGGTTTTTACCAGACCTCAGATGACAACAGCCAACCATTTGGTCACAAGTTTCCCCTGCAGTTCTTCATCAAACAGTGCCAGGACATTTACAGCCCAAAATTCAATGCTGATTTCATTTCCAGGGCCATCACACAAACCAACATGAATTACGGAGGTTATGGGATAAAGGTCACAAATGTGGTTTTTCCCAATGGCTCTGTGGATCCTTGGCATGCTTTGGGGATTGTGAAAGATCTGAGTCCCAATGCTACAGCCATATTTATCCAAGGTAAGATTTCATATCTTCTATTCTTGTTGTTGATTTTTAAAATACAGTGCGTGCTTCTTGGGATTGTGAAAGACCTGAGTCTCATGCCAAAGCCATATCAATTCAAGATAAAAACATGTTATCTCTTGACTGACTGACTTGTGTAAGCAAAGTGAGTCAAGACAATGTAATAACCTGATGTTTGGTTGTCTGTGTATCTATATGTGTGTGTGTGTGTGTCTGTGGCAAACTTTAACAAACTCATTTTCTCTGGAAATCTTTTCTCTGCCAATACTAAATTTGGATGCCTTATTTCTGGATCATGAACAGCTTATTTTGTTGAGGCTTAATATCCAGAAAATTTATTGGGCTCTTCCCAGTTAGTTGTCTGAATGTTTGGATTTGAAGACAGCATGACATTATTTTCTTGTTCGCAATTATCCTCTTCAGTGCCAGAAATTGATATAGCTTGTGCTTCCTATTTGCCAGGTGGTTTTTATTTGTGAATCGTTTTTTTGTTGTTGTTTTTTTGTTGTTTTGTTTGTTTTTTGTTGTTGCTTTTTAATTCTAGCATGTAAACTACTGCAGGAATGTATACAAAACCCATACTTTTCTGAAAGGAATATGAACAGCCTATCAATTTCTGATAGTTTAAAGAAGCTACTTAATACACTGATTATCAATGAGTAAACCATAAATGTGAGAAAACAATTTCACATACCGTAAAGTTTGGTCTATAAGCCGCGACTTTTTACCCCAGCTTCAACCTCTGCGGCTTATACAGTGATTCGGCTTATTTGCGGATTTTAAGGATCCCGGGAGTGTCACATTCTCGTCTATTCTTAGCTGCCCTTCAACTCACCAAAATCATGATTTCTGTCCATGAATTTTTGGATGAGCTTCAGGATTTATAAATCAAATCCGCACACATTAAAGCCTTCAGATCAGCATTCAGTTCTACTCTGCTCAAGCGTACACCCTCATCATGCCGAAAACACGACGTTATGCCTATGATGCAGCCTTCAAATTGAAGGCGATCGACCTAGCAGACGACAGTGCAAGCGACGAACCAGCAGCGACCTCCACCTTCATGTTCATGAAGTGAAAGCGAGGCTGAAGTTAGTGACAAGATGGCGGAGGAAGCTGTGCTGATTCTCTTCAACTCGGACACTGAAGACGAAGATTTTAGTGGATTCAGTGAGCAGGATGACGTTGAATAAATGTGACTATCCCTAAATTATGGATCTTATTTTCGTTGTGTTTATTTTATTTATTTTTTTATGGCACTAGCAGTATTTTCGCTTGCTTTTCTTTGTGTTGTTCCCGCTTGTGTTTATTTCATAACCTACAGTATCAACAGCTTTTCTGTCATATCAGTATGTGTTCCGGTACCGGAAATAAGTGCGGCTTATAAACCGGTACGGCTTATGTATGTATAAAGTTAAATTTTTTCCAAAATTTAGTGGGTGCGGCTTATATACCAGTGCGCTCAATAGACCAAACTTTACGGTACTCTTAATATTCCCCCACCCTTTACCCTTTCTGCAAATCATCACTCTCATTCATCTCAAGCAAATCATCTGACAAGATGATGTCACCAGAAGCTCTAACTGCTAGTCTTTAACCCCTAGGCTGCCTGCATGACGAGATAACTCGTCATGGCAAGCATGTATGCTTCGCTGCCACAATGATGAGATAACTCGTCATCGAAATATTCTGATTTTTCCCTGGTTTGCATTCACTTCGTTGACAAAAATAGTGGTAGCTTTAGCCTGGGGAATCTCTCAAGATTCTATTCATAGCTAGAAGCCCCATCTACGTCATGAAGCAGTCCTTTATTTGAACGTTTTGGTTGGGTCACTGTCCAAGTGTCTGCCTGACTTCTCTCCTCACTCGCTCAACAAAATGTCGGACTGACGCCGTGCTCAAGACATGCGATCGTGATGAACTAAATCAACCAAGATTTCTTTCTTTAGCTGATGCTCAGAAAGAATTGAAGCGTAAATTCGAAGGAGAAGATAGTGATGAACATTTATAGGACAATCTGATAGAAAATAAAGGGAGCAATCAAGAGAGTGGCCAAGTTGCGACTATCAGTGAGTGATGCCGGCCGTACAGATGTTAGCAGTCAACAGAACGACCGAATTAGCAGCAGAGCGGTATTCTTGGCACGCAGCCAGTGCGGTCTGATGAGAACTGAATCAAGTGACCGTGTGAGAGGGGTGAAGAGGAGAGGGGTGGAGACTGAGGGGGCGTGGCCTCACATCCATCTTATCACTTGGAGAAGTCACAATGTATTGTGTATCTATCTCTTAAAAAAATATATATATATATTGTGGTTGTTCTAGTATGATTTTGTGTTTGCAGATATCCATTTGTCCAGAAAATATGATGTTTTTGTGCAAATTACCTGACTAATGTTTGTAATGAACAAGTTGAAAATGTGACCAAAAACAAAACACTGATTTCAAAACAACAGCATGTCACTAAAAATACAGAAAATGGAAAAACATCATGTGTTTTGTATTCTTTATTCATTTACCTTTCAGAAAATATATACTTTTATGGGTCTTTCTCCAGTAACAAAGAGCACAGAATTTTTGGAAAATTTATACCCGTTTTTTGTGAAAAAACCCTGGCAAATAGATTTCAGTTAAATTTTATTTTCCTGGCAGCGAAAGGGTTAATGACTTGTAAAGCTTCTATAATGTCTTTGGTGACAAAATCACAAAGAGTGTTTGCAAACAATGCTGTTTCAAGCTATTAAAGCCGGATTGTGCTTTGCCGTCCACAAGCTTGAAATTTTCTGAGAGAGGTACTGACAATAATATCCAGTAATTACCACCCAAAGTGTGATTGGCTGTTGCTGCTAGTGGATAATGAAAGCAGACATATCAAGCTTCCTGACTGGTGGTATTGGGACACAATAACTTTAATTATAAAAAATCCTGAAACTACGTGGACACATATATGTATGTCAAAGGGAAAATAGGGAAGCATTTTTCTTGACATATGTTTCTATATATATATATATATAGAGAGAGAGAGAGAGAGAGAGAGAGAGAGAAAGAGAGAGAGAGAAAAGAAAAAAGGAAAACACATCAATCTGTCAAATATTCCAAATTTTCGAAACGATCACATTCCTTCCTCAAGGGATAAGTTGTTTACATGTTACCGGGCTCACTCTTATGCAGCTTTTATGACGCAAGCACACCATGACGTACATGTTGTGATACAAATTCACTACTGCCAGGTTTCGCCCAGAGCCTAAAGAATTGCAATTGTCTAGTTTCTTCTAATATCAAAAAATAAGTTCCTTAAAACCTAACTTACTGAATAACTTTATCAAAAGTAGTTGGGAAAAAAAAAGACAGAGAGAGGGGGTTTGGGTGGGGGGCAGGGGGGGCCCGGGGGGGGGCCGGGGGGGGGGGGGGGAGGTGCATAAAAAATAAAACAATAAATAATAACGAAAATAAACAAGAGAGGCAAGGCCTTCAAGACTCACTTGTGATACATTTTAAAAAAAATCTAATCATTAAAATGTGTTCTGTATTTCTTATTATAAAGCTTCGGGTAAAAAAAAGAAAAGAAAGAAAAGCTGTGAAGGCAGATTCGAACCCCGCGTGTTCGGGTGAGAAGAAACTGTCTTACTGAATACACTATCATGGCTCCTTAAGTGACGTTCAAAAATTTAATATTTAAACATGCTTTTTTAAGGGCAATAAATCGATTGCGGTATTCACAGTGAGAACACTGTTTAAATCATATTATTCTGGTGTATCTTGGGCATTCAAAAAATCTTTAAAGGCAATTAAAAATTCATTTTAAGTCCGCGATAAAGGAGATGTGGCTATCGCCTCAATAACACTGCAACATTTAGCCATTTTCTCTGGATCTAGATAGATGCACAAGTCTAGTTACACCTGCCAGGAATGTTGTACGACACGGTCAATTCAGTTTCTCTTTTATGTTCATTCTAGTTTTATAGTTTTAAAGTGGATATGAAAATGGAGTATTTTGTTAAACTAATAACATGTAGAGCCAAGTACAAGTACTTCTAAACGTCGTATGAAGTGAAAAGGACTTCATTTTGAGAAAAGTCAAGACTGGAAATTTTTACGTTTCATCAAGGGAATTAACTCACATGGTTTGTTATTTTAAACTGTGAATTCCGACTGAGTTTGTTGATATTTTTATGGCAGTTTGGGGCATAATCCAGTAAGTGATGGGGCGTTCACAAATCTTTCTCTGAATAAATATTTAACGGTCTCCTTCTCCAACTTTCCATCACATGTTACTGTGTATTGTCGATTGAATGTAGGATTGAACGGGCAGGTCAACAACTTGAAACAAAATGGCGTCCTTTGCATTCGCGAGGAATATGAGCACGCGCTTTGAACATGAATAAATATGTGTACGCAATTGATTTTTGCCCATGACCTTCAGAGCTCAGCCAATAGATCTATAAAGTCCATTCGTAGTATTGATTTTAGTATTTTCCGAAAGGACCACTTGGGCGAATGAATATAGTGAAAGCCCTGTACACTGAGAGTAAAACACACAAGCTTTTTATGAATTGAGTATAATTTCAAAATGTAATGTTTAACCCTTTTGCTGCCAGGAAAATAAAATTTAAGTGAAATCTATTTGCCAGGGTTTTTCCCAAAAAACGGGTATAAATTTTCCAAAAATTCTGTGCGCTTTGTTATTGCAGAAAGACCCATAAAAGCATATATTTTCTGAAAGGTAAATGAATAAAGAATACAAAATACGTGCTGTTTTCCCATTTTATATGTTTTTAGTGACATGCTGTTGTTTTGAAATCAGTGTTTTGTTTTTGTCACATTTTCAACTTGTTCATTACAAACATTAGTCAGGTAATTTGCACAAAAATATATTTTCTGGACAAGTGGATATCTGCAAACACAAAATCATACTAGAACAACCACAATATATTTTTTTAAGAGATAGATACACAGATGCATTGTGACTTCTCCAAGTGATAATATGCATGTGAGGCCACGCCCCCTCAGTCTCCTCCCCCCTCTTCTTCAACCCTCTCACATGGTCACTTTATCCAGTTCTGATCAGATCGCGTTGGCCGAGTACCAAGAATTTCGCTCATACTGTGTCCTGCTAATAATTTGGTCATGTTCTGTCGTCTGCTAACATCTGTACAGCCGGCATCACTCACTGATAGTCGCATCTTGGCCACTCTCTTGATTGCTCCCTTTATTTTCTATCAAATCGTCCTATAAATGTTCATCACTGTCTTCTCCTTCGAATTTACGCTTCAATTCTTTCTGAGTATCAGCTGAAGAAAGAAATCTTGGTTGATTTAGTTCGTCACGATCGCATGTCTTGAGCACGGCGTCAGTCCGACATTTTGTTGAGCAAGCGAGGAGAGGAGCCAGGCAAACACTGGGACAGTAACCCAACCAAAACATTCAAATAAAGGACTGCCTCGTGTTGTAGATGGTGTATCTAGCTATGAATAGAATCTAGAGAGATTCCCCAGGCTAAAGCTACCACTATTTTTGTCAACGAAGTGAATGCAAACCAGGGAAAAGTCAGAATATTTCGATGAAGAGTTATCTCGTCATTGTGGCAGCAAAGCATGCATACTTGCCATGATGAGTTATCTCATCATATAGGCAGCCTAGGGGTTAAGATGAGAAAGATCAGTTTAAAGCAAATTAACCCCCCTAGCATTAATTTCAGATTAATTTCCCTTTTTTACTAGCTGCACCAAAGACATACACCAGAAATATAACTTCCATGCTTAGCAAAAGGAGTTCCTGTTTGAACAAAAAATGATAAAAATGATATATATATCATGTCACAGGGCACTGAAGAGGTTAAAAGAAAAGAAATACACAGAATGTCGCTAACTGCACTATCAAAGTGTTTACTGCATATGGATAATTTTAAGTGGGTACTGAATTAACTAGAATGAACATTTTAAATCATTGAATGGAGTGCACCTTTCATGTTCAGTAGCGTACATTGGTCTGTGCAGATCTGGAGAAAACAGCAACATGTTGGCTGTGTGCCTGAGGCAATAGCAAAAATAATCCAGATACATTAAGATAACATGATTTAGATGGTGTTTTCATTTTGAATACAGTAACTGTAATCAATTTAACTTACTAAAAATCATCAGTTTAAATATTAATTTTGGATGCTAGAAACTTTTAAAACTTTTTTTTCTATTTTATTTTTGCTCATGATTCTTTATTGGCAAAAGAGAGTCTTGAAGGCCATGCTTCTCTTGTTTTGTTATAGCTTTATATGTACATTTGGTGTCATATACTGTGCCATGTCAAACTGATGCAAACTAAGCCTATCAGGTTGATGTGCTGACCAATTTTGCAGCTAACAGTAATAAGATTCCTCTGCCATGCCTTTCATCTGATCAGTCGGACAGTGCAGTTCCCTTCATTCACTGATGAATAGCCATGCTGATGGTTGAATGGACATTCAAAAGTCTACCAAGTTTTGCTCTGTCTCACCTGAACCTCTTCCTGGCTTTTAAGCTTTTTCTGTTACTTGTTTGTTTATCCATGGTGTTCTTTTACATCCTTTGCATCAGTACTGATGTTCACTTTGATTTTGCAACTCGTTTGCCTTCAAGTCTCTACTTTTTTTTCTTCTTTTTTCTTTATATCTTGCTCTATCTGAATTTTCTCTCTATCCTTTCTCTGCTTGGGTTCAAAGCATGGGCTCTGACTTACAATGTACTGATAATCATGCTTCATTTGCACTCCACCCTGCGATGGCTGAACCGGAGAGACTGGATTGGTTTCACTTCATGTTACTGACTCAGGCCTGGAGTGTGTTTTCTCCATTTATGACTGGGGCGATGGCTCTCTGGAGGCAAATTGTGGAAGGAGGGTTTGATCCTTCTCCTGTACAAGTCATTCCACTTGGAGGGGGGTTTAGGTGGGGTTATGTCCATATTGTTGCCACTGCCAGGGTGGGGTAGGACATTTCCTCTCAAGGGGAATTTGTGATACCCTTTATGCACAGTGCTGCACTGGGACTGCTCTCAGTGGTCGCAAGGCTTGCTCCATTCCCACCTCCCATGCCTAGTCACGTCCACAACTTCCTTCTGTGGGGGAGAAAGCTCTGGCCTTGAGTTGACACCTCTCATCAACCCACCCCAGATCAGAGTATCCCAGTGTCATCATGGTAAAAGATGCTGGACATGTGATCCTTGTTTTCCTGCCCCCCTCCCCTGACACCTGTGAGTCCAGGAGTTGTGTGGGGAGGTGAGGTCTATGATTACACTTTCAGGCTCCTGAGCCATATGGGACCACTGATTCTAGAAAGAGGATGCACCTAGTGAGAGGTGAGGCACACGAACCCACTCTCCATCTTCTCACCTCCCCATTACCCCCAGCAGTATTAGCTGAGGGACAGAGAGGAGTATGTAGTAGACGACCCTTTTGTTGTCCAATTGCCTCCCCACTTGGGAGTCTTGGGAGGTGGCAGTCTGGTCTTTGTACACTCCAGATCACGCAGCTTATAGGGAGGTGGAACCTTCATTGCAGTATCTCCAGTCGGACTCATCAGTGGCATGACATGGGACTGGATTGTGTCGGTACTATAATTGTGATACCTGCTGCCATGGGCAGAGGACCACCCTCCTCCAAGACTCTCCTCCTCATAATGTGCCCTGCACAGAGGAGCAGGAACACATTTGGGGGGTGGTGATCTGCTAACAGCTACTCAAGGGTACTGTATTTAAACTTGCAGACTATGGTCCAGAGTTTATGGCCAGTGCTCACTGTTTGTGATTCCAAAGAACTCAGTTGGTTGGCAACTCATTCTGAATTTGTCTCCCCCCACAAATTTCTCACCAAGGTCAAATCAGATATGTACATAAAGACGAAGAGCTTCAGGGTTTCTTGCTTCCAGATTCTCAGTCACCAGGTGTACCGCCGGTACTTGAGGTTCATGTGGAGGGACAAAGTCTTCCAGTTCTCTGTCATTCCATTCAGTCTTTCCCCAACTCCTTTCCTTTTCATCAGGGTGTTGAGAGAATTGGAATCTTTGGTCAGGTCAGCATCCATTTCTCTCTTTGTGCACTTGGATAACTGACTTATCTTGGCCTAGTTGCAGGTCCTATGCAAGATTCCCACCTCCAGGAGGCTGGATCTGTTCTCTCAGTTTGGGTACATCATGAATGAGGAAAAGTGTGACCTCTCCCTGAGTTAGTCATTTGACATTCTTTGGGATGAGATTCGATATGCTGTATATGACAGCCTCCCTACATAGCTGCTGGGTCTGGCTTAAAGCTCAATGCTTAGTTGCACAAACACTTAAGCAGTCTTTCCTCTCAGTGAGTAAAATAAGCAAGTGCTGACTTCCACCATAGCACCACCTGCCTGGCACTGGCTGGTACTTTGAGCACTCTGCCAACACTTCCATGCTGACCTTAGCTGTGTTCGCACTGAACTTTGGCTTTTTTATGTTGTAAATCACACTGCCATTGTGATTTTACCTTAATGTATTTGGGACCTGGATGTGTTAGCATTTATGATGAGATGAGGAAAAAGTTATTGTGTAAAGAGTATGTTTGAATTCAGGGCTTCACACATATCACACTGACTGGGAATGTCTCTCTATTGTAAAAACTGACAAATTTTTCACATGTTGAATACATTGCCATGTCATTTATGAGCAGATCAGAGTATTACTCTTCACAGATGTATCTACCATGAGTTGGGGAGCACACATGGACACACACCATTTGGCAGGGACTCAGTCCTCAGAGAAATGCAAGTGGAATATCAATGTTCTGGAACTTGAAGCAGTTCACAAGGCTCTTTTCCATTCCTCCATCATTTCCATCCATTTGTTCATGGACAACACAACAGTGGCATGTTATGTGAATGAGGTGGTGCTCCTGGTGAACCTCTCCCTATGGGACAAGGCCTTTCTCCATTGGCATCATTCTCAGCAAGACACATAGCAGGCAAGGCCATCATCTTGGCCCATGCCCTCAGCAGATTCTACAGTGCCCTTTAGATGGAGTGGACCCTTGACAAGGTCACCCTTCAAGGGGTGTTGGAACTGTGGAGGACCTCTTTGTGATGAAGACTCTCGATTATGTCTCACGAGTCTCTGACCCAGAAGCCTGGGCAGTGGATGCTTAGATTGGAGCAACTTAATTGTTTACGCTTCCCCCCCCCCTTTCAGATCCTTTCCAAAGTGGCTCAGAAACCCAGGCTGGAACACCCACACCTCATCCTGATCAGATTATGCACAAGTAGCTGGCCCAACCTTAGTATCCAGACGTACTGGTTCTCTCTCAACATTCCTCCTCTTGAATTCAAAGTTAAACGAGATCTGCTGACATAGTCCTTTTCAAGGACCCCCCATTCAAACCCCCAGTCACTTCACCTGCATGTGTGGATTCTGTGCAGTCCATGTTGCCTTCACCACACTTGAAGCTTACAGCCTCTGTTCTTCTGGCCCTTTTCATTGACTGATTGGGGTACCGCCTCAAACCTTGTCATTGGTTTCTGGTTTAAAGAGGTTGGGAACAGAGTCTGTGTATGACTTCTGCAGGCGCCAGTGGCTTGAGTAATGTACAGGACACAAGGTCCTGCCTTCCAGCCTTTGTAACATGCAGCTTGCAAACTTTCTGGCTCACTGCTTGACAGGGCTTAACCCTCTTGCATTCGGATTCTCTGAGGCCAAACTCCCCTAGATTTCGGATTCTTTTGGTGAATTTAGCCTCAAAATGGGTGTGTATAGTTCACGCTTCACCACAACCAAGAATAAACCTCTAGAGTCATGAAATTCGGCAGGTATGGTCATGAGGCTTTGTTCTGTCATGTGAGCGAGATTCTGTTTGTCTAGATGTGAAAGGTCGTGTCTCTGTCACCAAAATGTCACCAAATATGTCACATGCGATGGTGACAATTCTAATACAGCACACCAACATGCAGTTATTCGATGCATATGCACGTTAGTGTTGTGAAATGAAGCTGCGGCCTACCTGAGATGATCTGTCTCCTGTCTGCCAGTGCAGGTGCCTGTTTTGATGGTAGAAAGGTGATGCCAACATGTGAACGACTTCATGTCCAAGACTGATGGTGGTGTCTCTGCGACTTGCACGGCCGGTGTAAATATCAAATGCAACGCAGTACCCTGTCCTGGCGTCACACATCTCCCACACCTTGATGCCCCATTTGGTTGGCTTGGCTGGCATGTACTGCTTGAAAAATATCCGACCCTTGTACCCGATCATTGCCTCATCAATACTTAGTTCACGACCTGGATGGTAGTTGGTCCGGAACAAAGGAAGAATCATGTTGATGAAATTTCTCACCTTGTACAAGGGGTCATAGTCGGGGTGATCACGTGCAGGTGTGTTCGATGTGTCGCGCAGATGAAAGTACTGGTTGATTTTGAAAAACCGTGTTTTGGGCATGACACTGCTGATCCAGTTATTCCTGAAGCGAGGGTCGGTTGACCAGTAGCACCACAAACGTGGCAGACGATTGATCCCCATCATGATCAGCACAGAGAGATAGGCCCGCATTTCATCAGGTGTTGTTTCGTACCAAAGGGGGTCAGGTGTGCCCCGGGCTGCTTGTTTTTGTCGGGCATACCTGTTAGTCTCTTCTGCTGCAACCTGAAAAAATGTGATGGGTATAAACAAAAAGAAATAATCCAGAGGGGTGGCAGTGCTTGGCAGTGAATGCGCAGGGCCTGTCGGCTGCTGGAATGTGGCCACGTTGGTAGGCTGAGTAGCCGGTCGCCACGTGGTTTGCAGAGCGGCGAGTGGCACATTGTCCTCGGGATCACTTTCACCACTTTCTTCTTGATCGGAACCTAAATGTACATCAGAATCTTCTTCTAATTCTTCACACTCTTCAATCTGATCATATTTTGACACTTCTAATATAAGACCTAATTCCTCCGCTGAATAATCCTCGAACTCACTGGTGCATGCAGACGACGCCATTGTGAAAACCGGTCAGTTTCATTCACAACTCTCCACACGCAGTTCCCCTCCTTTCTTTGTGAATGGAAGTGGTGCTAGCATTCAAAAATAGCGATGCCAGATTATTGGACTATAGAAGGAAACTTTCCACCAACTTTTAGTGCCTGTTGAGCATAGTCACGGCGTCAGTACATGATGGAAAAGTACCACACACACGCAGCCGGCGCCGGACGCATTGGGGCGCTGCGCGCGCGCGAGCATGCCGGCTCCTACCGTTATCAGAAGGAAAGGGTTAACCATTAGACTGCCACGTAAGCCACCCCTGCCACTGCCACATAAACCATTCCCAAATGGTTTTCATCTTGCGAATGTTTTCATATTGTTTGGGAATCATTATATTGGTAGATTTAGATTCACCTGACTCTAATAATAACTTGGAAACTCCCAATGCCACCAAGGAGTGTGTTTGTTCAACAACTCATTATCTATACAATCAAAGCAAAACGGCAGTGCCTCATCCAACTCCAAGCCAAGTGGCAGCAAAATTGAATGCCGTGACATGGATTTAGGCACTGCTTTATGAAAATTAGAATGAATGAACTGTGATCTGATGATTCTTTGGAAGAGGAATGTGGGGAATATCAGCCTCTTGACCCCAAGAGCTCAGCAGAGCTCGACTGGAGAGTGGGAGGGGCAGGGGGCATGGTGGTGTGTTTGTCTAATTTTAGATCAGTGGACTGACGATTTTGATATAGACATTCCTTTGTTGGGGATGTCACATGTGGGTGTGTAGGGGGTGCATAGAGAAATAAATGATGCTTCCAAATTGTTTATTTTAGAAAAAAAAATTCTTGTGGTCATGTATTCATTTAATCATAACAAAACATTTTTTTTGTTTTTGATTCTCCATTCATTTTCCTTTCAGAAAATATATACTTGAATATGTGTAAGTGAAAAAATGAATCCAGAATAATTCTTTCTATTCATACCGTTTTTGTTTTTGTTTTTGCTAAATTCCCAGCAAATAGGATTTAGTTATTTGCCAAACTGTTTTCAAGTTTAAAACACTGTTTTAGAAAGCATTCTTCATCCAAAGCCACAGTTTTCAGGTGGTTCAGACAGTTCAGTTCATGTAGCCAGACAACATTGAAAGATGATGACCATTGTGGTTGAATGGCAACAACTGTTACCCCCAGAAAACTTATCTAGGGTATTGTCCTCAATTAAGAAGAAATGCAGGATATCATGAAGATTTCACTGGGGAGTCTCACTCACATTCTTCACAACTGCCTTGGTGTAAGGAAACATGCCCATTGGATGCCCATGAATGAGTGAGGAGCAGAAGCAGAGTACGGTAGATTGGTGCATCCACATGCTAAGAAAATTTGACACAGGAAGGTCTACTTGTGTCTGGGACATTGTAGCAGGAGACAAAATTTGGGTATACCAATAAGACCCCAAGACGAAGCAACAGTTGGTGGTGTGGGTCTTCCTAGATGAAAACCCACCTGTGAAATTCAAAAGAAACAGAAGTATTTCAAACAAATGATAGCATGTTTCTTTGCGAAATGCAGCCATGTTGCCACCGCACTGCTTAAGGACAGAAAGACTGTGACAGTTGACTGGTTTGTTAGCCACTGTTTTGACTGAAGTCTTCCAGGCATGGTACAAACACGTTCATGAACAGGTATCCATGGTCTACTGCTCCATCGTGACAGTGCCAGCACACACGCAGCTGCTGCAACTCTGGATTTTCTAGCCAGCAAAAATGTTCAGCTGGTCACTCACCCACCATATTCCCATGACTTAGCCCCCTGTGACTGATTTTTGTTCCCTTCTGTCAAGAGGCAGTTAGAGGGAAAGCAGTTTCAGAGTGCCAAAGATGCCCAAGCTTTCTTCAAGGGTGTCATTGGATCTACCTGAGGTCAAGTGTCATGGACAACAGGTTTGAGAGGATGAAAAATGTATGCAGGCTGATGAGGGGTCCTTTGAAAAACTGAAACAGGCAGATTGGTTGTAATTGTTGTTGATAAACCAGATTGCAAAGCATAATGAGTAATCCTCATATACCCATTGCACACTGATTCCATATATACCTAAGGCAGAAACTCAAAAAAAAACTGCACAGCTCATGAAAATGCACCCAGTGTCCTCATAGATCCCTTTACCAAATTTGTAACACATTCGAAACACCAGTAACTGCATTATTGTCAGATCTTTGCCATCTTTATTGAATGCAGTATTTTAGCCAGTTGAGTGCCAGAGAATTTTGCAATAAAGAAAATTTTTAAAAAGTGTTCTCCCCTTGCCAGGGAATTTTGAGGATTCAGGGGTAATAAATCCAAAAAAAATATTGTACAAAAACTATGGGAGATAAAGAAAGAAAACATTTTTATTAAGGAAAATGAATGTAGATTCAACATCTGGGCTCGCTCCCCCCCCCCCCCCCCCCCCCACCCCCAATTAGGTTGATTGTAGATAACTGTTCAGGCACCCAAAGTCAATATGATGATTGTTGTGCAACAAAAAAAAAGTCTATTTCCACCTCTACATAATGACATCCATAAAGAAAAGAAACAAAATACAGCTAGAAATAGCATGCCTATTGTCAGATTATACCTGTAGGAGAAATAAAAACAAGCTATGAGTTTGTAGAAACAAATCACATTTTGTGTAGACATGTATGTGAATCACTGTGCCAGCAATGACAGAGGTGGTTATAGTCAATGTAAAAGGTCAATCATGGTCTCATAAACAGAGCTGGCAAGCTTTTTGACAGCCAACAGCTTTCGCAAGTGAGAGGATGAAGACTGACTTACATCCAATGAGCTGTCAGTTTCATCACTGTCATTGACAATCACCTTCATTTTCAAACCAATCATTAGACAAGAGAGATCCTTCTCCATCACTTTCGCTTTCCATAATCACAAGCACAGCTTTCAGAATTGTGTAAATTTGCTGACTGTAACCACCACCTTTACTGGACACAGTTTTCAATGCCTTATTTTGTATATGATGCAACCCCCTTTTCCACACGCGAATCACGTGGTCAGTTAGCAAATCATTATTGGGTAGAATGGGGTCTTCTACCTGATGTGTGTTTATTTAGATAGTATTTTTATTATAATCAAGACACATTAAACTAACTGTTCAGAGTCTGTTTATGTGAACTGAACCAAACTCCAATGAAGGAAAAGTCGGAACATATGCAGTACATCAGTGGACATCTTATAGGCACTCAACTGGTTAAACTTTACCTTTTAACTCCATTTACCTTTATCTGTTTTATCATCTTAACCTGTTCAATGCCAGATAAATTTGTAAACACATGCTCTCCTCTTACCAGGAAATTTTGAGGACTCAAGGATTAAAAAAAAAAAAGAAAAAGAAAAGATTATTGCACTGAATCTATATGAGACACAGAACATTAAGTGTATGTTTGTGAAGGAAAGGATGATCCTGAGGACTTATTTTCAAATTATTTTTATTTCAGAGAACTATTCAGGCATTTCAAACTGGAGATACAAATTTTTGTGCATGATGGATTCTTCCGTCATGTCCACCTGATGAGTAGGCAGGCAGGTCATCAGCTGATGTGGGTTCTCAAGTGGGAATGAGGACCAGTTCTTGAGGCACAAAGTTGTCCACAGATGCTGCATGGAATAGTCCTGCAAGGATGGGCCCCGTTTTTTCTGATTCCTCTTTTCCTGGGTGGCGAATGCTCTTGTGCTCGAATGTCTTAGTGCCCTGGGTATACTGTTGCTTCCACTGTGTTCTTACAAGGGCAACATCTTCCCAGGAAGCAGTGTCAATGTTGCAGCTTCTGAGGTTGGCCTTCAAGGTGTCTTTGTATCTCTTAAGAGGCCTTCCTTGATCACATTGTCCTTCCTTCAGTTGTCCATAGAGCAGCACCTTTGGAATTCTGTCCTCAATACTGATAATGTGTCCTGTCTATTGGAGCTTGCATTTGATGAGTATAAACTCAATGCTGGATAGGCCACATTTCTTAAGGAGCTGTAAGTTGGACACTCTGTCTTGCCATTGATGCTGCAGATCTTGTGGAAGAATCGTTGATGGAACTATTAGAGTTGTTGGATGTGTATGTGGTCCAAGTCTCACAACAGTAGAGGAGAGCACTCAGAACCACAGCTCTATATGGCGACCTTTGTGAACAATTAATTTAATGCCATGGTCTTGCCACAGTCTCTTCGAGAGTCTGCCAAAGGCAGAGCTTGCCTTTAAGATACGCAACATCACTTCTGCATCCAGAGATCCATTGCTGCTACAGTGCTGTCCAAGTAGGAAAACTTATCCACTGTTTTGATCCCTGTATTGTTGATGACAACAGGTGATGGTGGAACACTGGCAGCTCTGAATGGTGAAGTCCAGAACATGACATCAGTCTTAACGAGACTGATTTTAAGTCCAAAGCGTTGACAGGCCCTTGCAAAGCAATCTGTTATGCACTGGATGTCTTCATTGGAGTGTGGGGCCAGTACACAGTCATCAGCAAAGAGGAACTCTCTCTGAAGGGCCTCAGATACTTTAGTCTTGGCCTGGAGTCATCAAAAGTTAAAGAGTTTGCCATCTGAGTGAAACTGGATGTATATCCCCTTGTCACAGTCCCGGAATGCATCAATCAGCGTTGCAGCAAACAGAATGGAAAAGAGGGTGGAGAATAAAGTGCATCCCTGCTCACTCCGTTTTTCACTGAAAATGATAACTCTTGAGAACTTATTTTCAAATTAATTAATTTGATTTCAGAGAACTATTCAGGTGTTTCAAAGTGGAGATAACAATTTTTATGCATACTAAAGTATATTCCCACCTCTGCAGATTACGTTAAAAAAGAAAACAAACTGCAGCTAGAAATGACATGCTTGTGGTATGTTTTCCTGTAAATGAAAATAATAAGGCTATAAGTTTATAACAACTTTGATAACTCATGCAGACAGGAAAGTGAATAACTGTCCTGATGACAACAAACGTGGGTTCAGTCAATGCAAAAGGTCAGTTGTATACTCAGCTTTGAGACACCAGGGAACTTCTCCCTAGTGAGAGAAGCTCTTTGATGACACTCACTCAAGCAAAGTTGTAACTGGGCCAACTGGAGTTTCTGATGTGCATTCCAGCTTGCCTCTTCTACAACTCCTTTTATTTCAGTCTTTTTCTTTTAACATTGTTCATAGGCATATATATGGTGGTGGTGTGTCCATCGAGATCGATGATGACCATCGTTGTCATCCAGCTGGGGGATGGGGGGAGGGTGGTGGTGGGGTGGGGGGGAGGATGCTCATGAATCTATCTGTGAATGCGCAGATGGCTGAATAGTCCAATCTGCGCTCGAAATGTTCGCTGACAGTTGGGGCAGAAAAAGACAGGCATATCATTGTCAGGGAGCTTGTTTGCCCGTGACTTTCTGGCCTGCCTCTTCTGAACAGCTGCTGCAGTCCTGTTGGCCTCGCACAACTTGGCGCCTTTGTGCACAGCAGCGCGCCATTTGTCACGGTCCACTGCAGATTCCTCCCAGGAGTCAGGGTTGATATCAAACGCTTTAAGAGAGACTTTCAGAGTATCTCTGAAGCGCTTCTTCTGACCTCCGTGTGATCTCTTCCCTTGTTGCAGCTCGCCATAGAAGAGCCTTTTGGGCAGCCGATGGTCTGGCATGCACGCCACGTGTCCAGCCCAGCAAAGCTGGGACTGCATCAGGATGGTGAAGATGCTGGGAAGGGTGGCTTTTGCGAGCACCTCTGTGTCTGGGGTCCTGTCTTGCCACTTGATGTTCAGTAGCTTCCTGAGGCATGTTGTGTGGAAGTGGTTCAGCTTCTTGGCATGTCGTTGGTACACTGTCCAAGTTTCGCAGGCGTACAGTAGTGTGGGGAGAACTACTGCTCTGTAGACCTTTAGCTTGGTCTCAAGACTAATGCCTCTTCTGTTCCAGACATTTGCACTGAGTCTGCCAAAAGTTGCGCTTGCTCTTGCAATCCTGACGTTCACTTCATCGTCGATGGTCGCATTTCGTGACAGTGTGCTGCCAAGGTATGTGAACCGCTCCACCGCACTGAGTCTCTGACCGTTGACTGTGATGTTGGGCTCAACGTAGGGTTTCCCTGGGGCTGGCTGATGGAGAACTTCAGTTTTCCTCGTGCTGATGGTAAGGCCGAAGTTCCTGCTGGCAGTGGCAAACTTGTCGACGCTGAGTTGCATGTCAGCTTCAGATCCAGCGTTGAGGGCACAATCATCAGCAAACAAAAAGTCTCTGATGATGTCTGTCATGACCTTCGTTTTTGCTTGAAGCCTTCTGAGGTTAAACAACTTGCCATCTGTTCGGTACTTTAGGCCGATTCCAACATCGCCATCTCTGAAGGCATCAGTAAGCATTGCAGAAAACATGAGGCTGAACAGCGTTGGAGCCAGGACGCAGCCTTGCTTGACACCATTTGTGACAGCAAAAGGAGCAGATGTTTCGCCATTGTCCTGGACTCGAGCTTGCATGCCTTCATGGAATTGGCTGACCAAGGAAATAAATTTCCGAGGGCATCCGTACTTGGCCATGATCTTCCAAAGTCCCTCTCTACTCACGGTGTCGAAGGCCTTAGTGAGGTCGACATAGGTGGAGAACAGATCAGCATTTTGCTCCTGACATTTCTCTTGCAGCTGCCTTGCAGCAAACACCATGTCGGTGGTTCCGCATATATATAGGCATATATATAAATGTAAAAAGAAAACATAAAATAAAGAAAATACATTTTCAAAGTATATATGCAGCAATAAATAATGGCCACTTCCACAGAGATCTGTCTCCATTGACATCCCAATCCATAATCATTTGTACAGCCTGCAAAGTTGTGTAACCCTCTGACTAGGATGTTGACAATGCTTGGCAAAGTTTCAGACACCTTTTTTGCATTTGAGGCAAACCCCTATCTGAATGCTTTCCTTGCAGTTGAGTCAGTGAATCATTATTGATTGACATATACTCATTTACTGATTTAGGTAGTAGTTTATACTACAGACAAATGAAGTTAACTAATCAGAGATTTTTTGTGCTGTGATGAAGGAAAAAATGATGCAAGCCATCAGTGGACAGTTTTTTGATACTTGGAGGCACTTTGCCCATGCTGTCAGCTGTAAAAAGTGGAATTTATGTTGCAGTTCTTACTGCAGCAAAAAAACAAAAAACAAAATTTTCATTATCACAAAATGATTAGTGTTGTAGATTTATGTGACAATTGTTTTTGCTTTCAATGCTTTCAGGAACTGCTCACTGTGCCAACATGTACCCCCCCAGTTCCTCAGACCCTGCAGGTCTGGTGAAAGCCCGAGCCACCATCAGCAAGCTGATTGGACAATGGATTGCATAATTCTGTCATGTTCCATGTCATGTATACAGTCTCTTTTCTGATGGATGGAAGTTTTTTGTTGGTTTTCTGTTTGTTTTTTATCCAATGGAAAATGATGATTGCCCTCTTGATGACATAGGGATTAAAACTATAGAAAAGCTCATCTGTTCATGAAAACTTTGTGAATTTTTTTAAACAGCTTCTGTAGTTATGTGGTGTTTTTAGAAAAAAAAAAAGAAAAAAAGATTTAGCATATGTATCTTAAGATTATTGGTGATCCTACCTTCTTTCTGAACTACAGCCAGACTAAAAATTTCTTATTTTCTTTGAGACTAGTAAAAAAAAAAATTAAAAAAAGGTAAGTTTTAAAAAGGAAGAAAAACTTTTTTCAGTATCATTGAAAATTTTTACATAAGTCTTAAGATTATTGTTGATCCTACATTCTTTCTGAACTACAGCCAGACTAAAAATTTCTTATTTTCTTTGAGACGAGTAAAAAATGTTAAAGTTTTAAAAAGGGAGAAAAACTTTTTTCAGGACGATGAGTATCATTGAAAATTTTTACATGAAGTTCAAAGGCAAAGCCCACATGAATGAATCTGCCTACAAAGTACTGGACAGTTAAAGATAGATGGAAAGTTAATTTTATTGAGTATAGTTACATTTGTGTGTGTTTTTGTATGTGTGTGTGTTTGTGTACATGCTTTATATACACATGTTTTGTATGAGTATTTTTGATCAAATTGAACATCAGGTGATACTGTGTCTGGAAGGATTTCTGATAACTGTATTTAGCTTATGATTAGGCTGTAGTTTCTGAAACATTTTACTGCACATCTTGAACTGAAAGAAATATACATCACCGAAGTGTTTTGAGCTTGAAAAGAAAAAGTATCAACAATTTTGAAATTCTGAGTTATTCTTGAAATGTTTGTTGTCATGTACAAAATCAGGATCAAAATGGCTAAGAGTAAAATAAATAAAGCATACTTGTTCAGGTGCAGAGCACAACTGTGGACAGATATGTAGGACAAATCTATGGAAGAACAAGGAAAAGCTGATAAATACTAATGAAATGACAAGTCGTGATCAGATTTTTACTGACATGGATTCTGTATTAGGGTCTTTTTGGCCACATTCACTTTAGTATAGAGTCCTTTCTCTTCAACTGGTTCTGTATATCTTAACTACACCAGATTGAAGAATATGATTTTTTTTTTTTTAAATATGTATTCAACTTGCTCATTTTGATAACTCCCCAGCTTTCATTACTAGATGCATATGACTCAGATAATAACTGGAGTCTTCTTTGAGAAATTTATTATCTTCACCCATGGCATAGCAGTACCAACATGCAAAAACATGCGCCTATAGCACCAATTTTCACCGACTGGCACTACCAGAGGCTATGAAGGGGAATCTCAAGTGTTTGATTGGATGGATGTAACCCCTCCATGGTCATATCTCCACAGCGACACAGGTGTTATCACTGACCGGCCAGTGTGACTGCTTCACTCTCAGCCAAAGAAAGGGAACAAAGTTGCCTGAAGACAGTTTGGTTGTCACAATGTTTCCTTCTGACTGGTATTCATTTTTCTGTGTTTCATATTGGCTGTGGAAAGCATTCAGGAAGTGTGAAGAACTGTGTGTCAAAGTTCATGGCTTATTCATTATGAAATAGATGTATATAAAACATTTTTAAATGTGTAGTATATTCATTTATCTTTTAGATTCAAGATTGTGCATACTTTTCTGTTCATATTTTGCTCTGTGTGTGTGTGTGTGTGTGTGTGTGTGTGTACACATTTGTACCTGGCCACAGCCAAAATGGCATTGGCGAATGAAGGACACAGAGTGCTAAAAAGAATGTGGCAGCCAAGTCAAAGGCACATATTAGTAAACATAGTAGGGAAAAATTCAGTATAAGAAAGCAAGCCTGTGACTGCTCTAACATGACTCTTCCTTGCAGAATGAAAACAACAAACTGCACATGTGTTTCATTGAAGTTGCTGGCTTCTGTCCTCCTTAGCCAATGTGAAATAGGTTAAGTGTGTTCTGTGTGACCGTGTTTCATGGAAAATTGCCAAAAACCATTTTTGGTGGGGGGGTTTTGGGGGTGTGTCTTTGACTCACTTATGTAAACAAAGTGAGTATGTTTTAACCCGGTGTTTGGTTGTCTGTGTGTGTGTGTGTGTGTGTCTGTGCGTCCGTGGTAAACTTTAACATTGCCATTTTCTCTGCAAATACTTTGTCAGTTGACATCAAATTTGGCATAAAAATAGGAAAAATTCAGTTCTTTCCAGTCACCTTGTTTAAAATATTGCACCTCTGGAATGGGCACAAAAAATTAAAAAAAGAAGCCAGATTATATGCAAACTGAATTTACTGTTTTTTGGTTGTTGTTTTTTTATTCTCTAAACTTGGCACTTTGATCTGATATTTTGACACAACAACAAGAGCAGTTATTTTTATCATTTTTTTGTTCAAACAGGAACTTCTTTTGCTAAGCATGGAAGTTATATTTCTGGTGCATGTCTTTGGTGCAGATAGTAAAAAAAGGGAAATTAATCTGTAATTAATGCTATGGGGCTTAATTTGCTTTAAACTGATCTTTCTCATCTTAAACATTACATTTTGAAATTATACTCAATACATAAAAAGCTTATGTGTACAAGGCTTTCACTATGTTCATTCACCCAAGTGGTCTTTTTCGGAAAATACTAAAATCAATACGACGAGTGGACTTTATAGATCTATTGGCTGAGCCCTGAAGGTCATGGGCAAAAATCAGTTGTGTACACATATTTATACATATTCAAAGCTCATATTCTTCGCGAACACGTACGACGCCATTTTGTTTCAAGTTGTTGACCAGCCCGTTCAATCCTATATTCAATTGACAATACACAATAACGTGATGGAAAGTTGGAGAAGGAGACCATTAAATATTTATTCAGAGAAAGATTTGTGAACACCTCATCACTTAATGGATTATGCCCCACAGAATCAATCAGAATTCACAGTTAAAAATAATAAACCATGAGAGTTAATACCCTTGAATTGATGAAACGTAAAAATTTCCAGTCTTGACTTTTCTCAAAATGAAGTCCTTTTCACTTCATACGACGTTTAGAAGTACTTATACTTGGCTCTACATGTTATTTAACAAAATACTCAATTTTCATATCAGCTTTAAAAAACTATAAAACTAGAATGAACATAAAAGAGAAATTGAATCGACCGTGTCAACAGGGTGTAACTAAACTTGTACATCTATCTAGATAGAGAAAACAGGCTATATGTTGCAGTGTGATTGCGGCGATAGCCATGTCTCCTTTACTGCGGACTTAAAAAGAATTTTTAATTGCCCTTAAAGATTTTTTTAATGCCTAAGATACACCACAAAGGAACAGTCAACATCGGAGGCAGAGCAGTCACCAGCTTACGCTTCGCCGACGATATTGACGGCCTAGCAGGAAAAGAAGAGGAGCTTAGTGGACCACCTTGATAAAACCTCTAGAGCCTATGGCATGCAGATCAGTGCAGAGAAGACCAAACTGATGACCAACAACACCAATGGCATCAGCACTGGCATAAGAGTGGATGGCCAGAAGCTAGAAACTGTCCACAGCTTTAAATACCTGGGAGCAATTGTGACAGATGAGGGATCCAAACCCGAAGTACTCTCCAGGATTGCACAGGCGACAGCAGCACTCACAAAACTGAGGTACATCTGGAACGACCGGAACATTGCACTCGGCTCAAAGATCACACTGATGCGTACCCTGGTAACATCAATACTCTTGTATGCATGTGAATCGTGGACCTTAACAGCTGAAATACAAAAGAGAATACAGTCCACTGAGATGAGATGCTTCCGAAGACTCCTGGGCATCTCCTACAAAGATCATATCACGAACGAAGATCTTCGAAACAGAATCAGGCAAGTCATTGGGCCCTACGAAGACCTGTTGACGTTGGTCAAGAGGCGCAAGCTCAAATGGTATGGCCATGTCACGAGATCATCAGGGCTTGCCAAGACATTCCTGCAGGGCACAGTGCAAGGGGGGAGAAGGAGAGGCAGACAGAGGAAGAGATGGGAGGACAACATCCCAGAATGGACGGGCTTGAGGTTGAGCGATACAGTCAGGAGGTCAGAAAACCAAGAGGATTGGAGGATGCTGGTTGCCAGATCACCTGTGGCGCCCCAACGGTCCACAAGACGACGGGATAGGTGAAGGTTGTGAAGATACACCAGAATAATATGATTTTTAACAGCGTTCTCACTGTGAATACTGTAATCGATTTATCGCCCTTTAAAAAAGCATTTTTAAATTATATATTTTTGAACGTCAGCTAAAGAGCCCCGATAGTGTAATGGGTAAGATAGTTTCTTCTAACCCGAACACGTGAGGTTCGAATCTGCCGTAAGGACTTTTTTTTTCTTTTTCTTTTAACATGAAGCTTTATAATAACAAATACAGAACACATTTTAACGATTAGATTTTTTTTTAAGTGTATCACAAGTGAGTCTTGAAGGTACCTTGCCTCTCTTGTTTTTGTTTGTTTGTTGTTTTTTTGTTTTGTTTTGTGTGTTTTTTGCTGTGTCGTTTCTGTGGCATTGCTCTCCCACATCACTCAGGACTAGAATATATGTGCTGTTCAGCTAAGAGGAAGAAAAATATCAAAACAAATGTTTACTCTTTTGGCAGTGTAATTTACTGAAAGCTGATTCCTTGTAACTTATTTAAAAAAAAAAAAAAAAAGTTGATATAGAATGACAAATGAATATCAAATCACTTTAATGTTGTTTGACATGTATCCTGTTGGAAGCCAGTAGTTTGCTGAATGTCAGTACATGTATCTGATGCATCCATCATAGCAGCCAACACAGCTTTACATCTTCACTGCATGGAGCACATCAGGTTATAGGTATGCTGTGGAAAAATCTGGCCCTAAAACTGAGCTGTGGCTTTCTTTTGTTGGGCTGGTCTGAGGTGGGAATCGTCCAAATCTGCACGGAAATTGGTGTGTTTTCAAGAGGCCCACAAGTCTTTCTCATGAACTGTACAAATCCGTTGAGAAAATTTTAGGGTCTGGCAAACCTGCCTTGTACTGCCATTCGTCCACACACACATACAGATCAACAAACAAATGTACAAACATACTTTACCATCGCTCACATTGCACATACACATACACGAGTGCATACACACACTCGGCACACACACACACAATTCAAGGCAAAAACATAAACGTAAAAATGTTGGTGAAATCGTTTGACTCCTTGATAACCCCTTCCATGTTGCATGGGGCAGAGTTGTGGTTTCCCTATGCCACAAAACGGAGAGACACAAACAGTCCATTCTCACAAAAAAATGCTTAACAACATTTCCTTATGAAAATCTTCACATCCAATTCCGCAACCGACTGCTGGGTGAACACAATAAAACATCAAATCTTACTGGTTGAACTGAGACAATTTCCTGTAAGCAAGAAAATTGTCATATTATTTCATTTTGGACACATATAACGGAGTCACATGAAAATTCATACATAAAACATTGTCATAATGATAAGATCGAAAAACAAAACACTAAAGATAACAAGTGGCTTCACTTTGTTAAATCTGTTCTTGCGTCGCTTGGATTTGATCACATATGGCTGAACCAGGGTACACTGAATGTCGACAGATTAAAGTTTGCACTCTTAAAGAAACCTGAGTGTCATCTGTACATAAGCTTCTGGAGAAAGCAGAAAAACAAATATGAATCTAAGTTAACATTCTACAATAATGTTTCTAAAGAATACAGACTTGAACCTTATCTGATCTACTCAAGAAAAACTGAGCATGGAACCACCATGTTCAGACTTCGCATATGCGCACAAGATCTCCACATAGAAAGAGGTTGATACACAGGTACAAAAAAACATGCAAGAGAATGCAAAACCTGTGGTGTACTAGAACATAAACATCATTGTCAAGACAAACCTGTGGTGTACTTGAACATGAGTATCATTGTTAAGACAAATGTATCAGATATGAACATTTACGATAAGTTTTGTTAACAGAAGTGACGAGGTGGTTAGCGTTGTGGTTGATGGCTGGGAGGACACGGGTTCCAATCCCAGCGGAGGTGGGTTTTTTGGCCTGCAGCCGACTCAGGAGTTGAGTGTGCTATGGGCTTAAATGGGAAGACTGGGACCACACAGTCGAGTATCATCCACTTCTCTGTGGCCTGGTTGTCGCCAGGATATCATTATGACAGGAAGCGTAGAATACAGAACTTGTCACGTTGTCCCAAATCTAAATAGACCTCCATAGCAGCATCGTCATCATCATCATCGTCATACTTCTCCCTCTTGATCATCAATATAAAAAAAAGCCCAAAATTATGTCGCCTTTCATGCCCTGCTTCCATGGTGACATCAGTTCCAATACCCCCTCACTTCCATGCTTTGGGTGAGTCTTGTCAAGGTCTTCAGTGTCGGCGGATTCATGGGGCATTGCCGTTGGAGGGATGTGGTGGCGGTCTCCACACTGGAGGAGATGCTCACTCAGTCTGGCTCCGCGACTAAGCCATTATTGCCATCAGTAGGGGGCATAGTAGGTGGTGTCCTAAGTTTGTTAAATCAGAACAGGCACTACCAACCACCACCAGTGGCTCAGCAGCAGTGCATGGTCTCCTCTGGTGTGTGGCCTCCTGGCGACCTAACATCGATGGTTCCCTGTGGACTGCCGGCACTGGGATGGCGACAGACAAACCCGGGTTTGACTGTGTATAGGGGACCCAGAATGAGCGGTGTGAGAGTAATGCCACTGTAATGGTGCAAATGATGGGGCAGCAACAAGAAAGAAAGAAAGAAAATAAAGTCTGAATTTACAAACTTTGATGATACTGATTCAGTCAGTCAGTGGTGTAATTACAACCCTGGACTAGCAAAATTCATATTGGAATGTTTCAAAGAACACGTGTTTCAATTAGCACCATACATCAAGAGTCTGGTTCCGATTCCCCCCCCCCCCCCCCCCCTTTATTGTTGTGTCTATAAACCTTTCATTTACGGTTTCATGACAAATAACCATGATTCTGATTCACACACATAAACAAGCCCGTGCATGCACTTACACACACACACACACGTTGGCACACGCACGCTTGCATGTGCACAATTAAATCAGCCATCAGTTTTTGCAACAATCATAGGGTAGTGACTGCAACACAGCAAATACTTTGAAGCAAGTATACTGTTTGCCTGGAAATATGTCAGACTATGATGCGGCAAGGGTGCATTTCGTATACATTTTGATCTGGGATCAAAAACTGCAGAACCAAAGATTCATCCCTCTTACATGCATTTAGATGTTGGTACACTACGCCATTTTCTTCATCGAGTTGAAACGAAAATACACACACATGTGCACGCACAGACATACACAGACTGTCTCTGTCTCACAAAGAGTTGCATTGAAAGGATCAGACACGCATGTGCACACACACTCTCTCATACACAAGCGCGCACAGTATCACAAAGAGCTGAATTGAAAACGCGCACACATCAACACACACACAGACTTCATTTGAAAGCAAAACATGTGCATGCACATAAGCTCTGTCTCTCGCTTGCACACACACTCACAACAGTTGAATTTTATAATTATGCATGTATACGCACGCGCGCACACACACAGACTAGCATTAAAAACAATACATGTTTATGCAGTGATGCACACACACACACTATCATATTTATAAAGGCAGTGACACAGAGACAAGTAATAGTTTAATACACATCAAGCGGGGTACTATGTGAGTGTAAAATGTGCACAGACAATGTGAGCGATCATTTCCATACATATAAATCAGGAAAATACTCTTGAAAATGCAAGGAGAGGCCAGAACTTGCCTCATAAAAAGGTTTTTTATAAAAGCTATTCCGTGGGCCCAGGACCCCTCAAAGGGGCATTGTCCCTGCACCCCATCAGGGTCTAGACAGCCAGTGGATCCCTGGCCAAACTTTTAGTTTTGCCCATTCCCATCTCTAGCCAATATTTGAGGCTCTGTGTTCAGCTGCCTCTGCACTGTATCCTAAAACTGCTGTGCTACTTGAAGCCCAGACTGAGGTGAAATGTTCATGGCATTTTGCAATAGGATGTCCCTAGTGGTCCATAATCATGAATGTGTGTGAATGGACATTGTCCTGTTGGAACAGGGGGGATTGCTGGTGCTGGAAAGAGGGCACTACATGTGGATGCAATATATTTTGTAATGTCTTGGTCAAAGCTGGTGCTATTGCTGCCTCTGGACTCACTTCCTGGGAGAACACAAGCCTAATTAACTCTTTCATCCCCACAGCACGGTTTTCCGGTTTACAGGATTTTTACCCTTCATTCCTGGAAGCCGGAAAACCGTGCAGCAGAGAATTCCCCCTTTCCTTCCTGCAGCCCAGAAAACCGGTGCTCGCGGTAAGCGCTTTGAACTTCCCACGAGTCGCGTCATCAGTGCGTGTCATCTATCCTTGACCGAGTCACTAGTGGGGCAGTGTTTATGAGTGGAATGGATGCCAGACAACCCCTTCCCCCTCCCTAGGCCATGGGAAAGTGGGCGCCGCTACATTCTTGCTGATGTGCTGTGTAGACACACGGACACAGAAAAACGGAATGTGCAGAAAGTTCGGATTGTGACTAGTTTTCTGATGATGAGTTTTACAACGCTCTAACAGGTAAGATTTCGATCAGTTTCAAATGAATTACAAAGAGAGAGTGCAATTAGCTGTTGCTACAGAAGCACAGATAGCGGGTGATGAAAAGTTAAAAAAGTAAGAAGTGTGAAAATTGTGGTGTATACTTGTGCAGTAACTGGCATGACTGCTTCAAGGTTTATCACACACGTGTCACCTTTGTGTGGCATATTACGTGATGATTGTGACATGGACATGCATATTTGGAGACAGTATCGTTTCTGAATAGTTTTTGTTCAAGCATTGTGTAGATAATGATCTGATTCTGGCTCAGTGACTGCTAGTGTAGTGAAAGGCATATATTCTCTTTGAGACAAAGTTCAAATCATTCATGTGATAAGGACAATAGTAGTGACAATTGTGACAGTTTTTCAGCGATATGACTAGCAGTGTGGCACTGAGATACATATGAGGCACTACTCGGTGAGTACCTGCATGATGTGCATACTCTGCAAGCAAAAACACTGTCCTGCATGTAGTACTTACTTGTATGCATTGTGTTTGACCCCAAAGTCACCTGTTGTACACCTGAGTGTTACCAGAGATGTCACCCTATATTGTCAACAGGGTCTCAGACAACTTCTCACATCAATTCTGTACACAACAGTATATGACAATCTTAGTGTACTGTAATGAGCCGCGTTACTGTAAGCCTCCAAAATAAATACCCTGCTTCATACTTTCTTTCTCTTCTCTAAATCCAGGAATGAAGGGAATATGCGAATGGTAGGGATCTCGGAACAAGGGGGAGTAATGGTTCATAGAAAAATAGTAACGAAAGAGTTAACAGCTTCCCACACCATGAAGCTTTCTCCACTCCACAAGCTTCTTGCTGGTATGTCAATGTTCCAGCTTTTTGGGCTTGTTCTTTACCACATCCTTATGTGGCAATCTGCTGGCTACAGCAGACCCTGCTGTGTTCAGTGAAGTGCACTCTCTGTCTATCCTGCACTCTCACATTCCAACACACAGGAGTTATCTTTTATTGTGGACACTGGTGACCAGGTGTGATGTGGAGAGTGGTACAGGATTTTTCTTGACAATCAGGCTTAGTATGTTTAAATAAAAAACAAAATAAAAAATGGTCATGCAGCAGTGATGCCATGTAATTCTTTCAGTTAATGCTATGCAATAAAAACAAAGGAAATCTGTATTTTCATTCGTATAAGTCATATTGTAAGGTTGCGCTTGAATGTGCAAGTGGTATTACTTGTGTCTTTGCCAGATCGACCAATCACCTGAAAAAAATTAAAAATGAACTCACACACACACACACAATGAACTCTCACACACACAAACACACACACACACACACACACACAAAACATGTGAACAGTCTGGAAATTTTTTTCTTCTTCATATTATTCAGAAGTTATGTACTGAATAATCACATGAAATGTAGGAGTGACAAACCAAATGCCAACTGGTGAACACACGTTTGTCACAGCACTGAGCGATAAGAATGAGCTGTTGTTCACACTGGACTCAATGAATTAGAAATCTTCCTTCTCAATTACAGTCACAAAGTTTTTTCACATGTTAAAAATTATTAGCAAAATTCAATAGTTGCCCATCTTCCTCACTCCCACCCAATATTTTGTGCCTGCATTGAATATTCTTCGAAGATATTTTATTTTATTTTATTCATCTTCTATTTTCTGCTTCATTTTCACTATTATTTAAACTCAATTCATGTATCTCTAATTAAACAATGTTTGAAATCTTTCATCAAACTTAAGCACTATTTATAGAAATAAAAAATCTTTTCTTTTGCAAAAATATCATAAGACCCACACCATCTTTATTCTGAATTTCTGTCGAAGCACTCATGCAGTCCTCCACTCCTAAAACAGAAGGTGAATGAAGAAAGTGACTAAAACGGAAAATGAACTGGAGGGTGGGCAGCATCAGGACAGGTCATCATCGTCAAATAAATCTTCAAAATCTGAAAAAAGAGGAAAAAAACCTGATTTGTTTAAATTCCCACTTCAAAGAAAACCATCATTACAAATTTATTTTCAATGTCTTCTTCAGTTAATCACACACACACAAACACACACACACAAAAAAACTGTTCTTTTGTTTGGTGTCATACTGTTCATGTCAGATGGTAGCAAGCTGCATCCATTAGCTCTCTCATGACTTTCTGTGAAGTGATGGCAGAACTAAACACAGTATCACTCAAGGTAATAACTTATTTTCACCCTTCTCTCTCTCTCCCTCTCTGGTAAACTTTAACAAATTCATTTTCTCTTGACTGACTGTCCAAATCAAATTTTGATTAAACAGAGAAAAAAAAAAAATCTTTCCACACGTATCTTATGGGAATTTAACTGTTCAGGATTCAACCATAGTTTCGAATCTTGAACAGTGTATTTTTGGTTAGTCCCCACATCCCCAAGATTTTCTTGGGTCAATCCCAGTTCACTGTCAGATTTCATTTAGAGGGATTAGCATTTGGTTGCAATTTTAAGACAGCGCAACATTCTATTTCTTGTCCACAGTTTAAAAGAAAAGAAACTCTGGACAAATCATTCAGAATGACACTAACTACAGCACTGACATTTTTTGGCCAACATTTTTAAGAGGGTACTGAGTCTGAATGTGGTATGATGCACTGTAGGCAACCATGAAAAAATAGAGCATGGGCCAAAAGTTGATCAACACCGTCAAACAACTGTACAAAAATCCAATCCTTCCACAAGTCAGTTGGGGTCCATCAAGGCTATCTCCTACACTCTTCAACATCTTCCTGAAATGTACAATGACTGATGCCCTGGAAGGACACTCTGGCACTATCAACAACAGAGGACGTACCAACACAAATATCTAATTTGCTGATGATATTAATGGGCTGGCAGGCAGTGAGAAAGAACTAGCTAAACTGGTGAAGTGCTTGGGCGAAACATCAATCAAGTACAAAATGGTGATCTGTGCCAAGAAGATGATACTCGTAACAAACAGCAAAGACCCAATCAAAACTATGATCAGTGTCAGTGGACAACAGCTGAAAACAATGAAGCAGTTTAGGTACCTTGGTGTTATCATCAGTGAAGAAGGAAACAAGAATGAACTACTGGCAAGAGCTGTGCAGACTGCAACAAAACTGAAGCTCATGTGGAGAGACACATCAGTCTCTGAACAAAGGTGAATCTACGACATGCACTGATTCTCTCTATTTTCTTGCATGCATGTGAGTCATGGATTCTACAGCAGAGCTTCCGAGATGGATTCAAGCAGTGGAAATGAGATGCTCCAAGAGACTCCTTGACAACTTCAAAGACCACATAACAAAAGAAGAAGTAGGAAAAATCACCAGACAGCACATTGGTTGGAATGACCTACTGACCCATGTGAAAAAAAGGAGAATGAGATGGTACAGCCATGTGACAAGATCTGACGGGCTCTCCAAGACCGTCTTCTCACCTACAGACTGTCCAGGGAAGAGGCATCCAAGCTGACCGCACACAGCAACAGCTGGTGATGGCCATCAGCAGGTAGATCAGGCATGTTAGTTACCACTAATTCCTCACACCACCATCCTGAGGTTGGATGGTTTGATCACAGGAGGAAAGAGTTTGAGCTACATGAGCTTCACTCATCAGCTTTAGGTTGCTCAGAGAATGATCTATCCCAAGCATGTCATCACTGCTGCTCTGTCACCTGAGCCCCATTGGGTTCCTTGAGATTTCCAAACTGGACCTTAAAGGTATGAGAAACCTTATCTTTCAATACTCTGAAAAATTATCACCAACAGAACTGCTTGCACAACTTACACAAGGCACTAAGAAGCCAGGAGAGCTAGCACCTGACTTTGTGATGTGCATGGCAGACTTAAAGCATATTAAACACTCCTTACACAATGTGCTGTACCCAGCAGTTCTGGGAGTGACAGATCAGATCTTCACACAAAATGTTCTGACAGGCTTTATCAACAGTGAGATGCACATATGGACTGCACAAGGAGTTGAACCAGGAAGACTGCAAGGATTATGACATTTTTATAATGGTCCATGTCATCATATCTTGTGCATACTTGAATGAAAGAGTGTGGTTCATCCGTCAGGATCGACGAGGACCATCTAGTCATCCTGGGGGTGGGTGGGTTGGGCTCTGTGGGTGCGCAGATGACTGGTCAGGCCAATCCGCGCCCGGAAGGTTCTGACGCAGTGTGGACAGGGGATGGTGACGGCTGTTGGGGACTTGCTGGCACTACTTTTCCTGGCCTGTCTGCGTTGCTCTGCTGCAGCGATTCTGTTGGCCTCACAGGATTTGGCGCCTTTGTGGACAGCTGAACGCCACTTTGGTCTGTCCATTGCATTCAGCTCCCATGTGTCGTGGCTGATGTTGAAGGCCTTCAGAGAAGCTTTCAGAGTGTCTTTGAAGCGCTTCTTTTGGCCTCCATGGGAGCGCTTGCCATGTTGGAGTTCGCCATACAGCAGTTTCTTGGGGAGCCGGTGGTCTGGCAAGCGAACTACATGGCCTGCCCAGCGCAGCTGGGCCTGCATCAAGACGGTGTAGATGCTGGGCAAGTTTGCACGAGTGAGCACCTCTGTGTCAGGAATCTTCTCTTGCCACTTTATGCCGAGAAGTTTTCTGAGGCTGGTGGTGTAGAAGTGGTTCAGCTTTTTGGCATGGCGTTTGTAGACCGTCCATGATTCACATCCATAGAGCAGTGTGGTGAGAACTATGGCCTTGTATACTTTGAGCTTCATCTCCAGGGTGATGCCTCTCCTGTTCCAAACGTTCTTATGGAGTCTGCCGAAGGCAGCACTGGCTTTGGCGAGTCTGGCATTCACCTCGTTGTCGATGACAACTGTGCGAGACAGTGTACTGCCCAGGTATGTGAACTTGTCCACCGCGTTCAGTCGTTGCCCGTTGATGAAGATGTTTGGTTCAACGTAAGGCTTTCCTGGAGCTGGCTGGTGCATCACCTCAGTCTTCTTTGTGCTGATTGTGAGGCCAAAGTTGTCACAGGCAGCAGATAACTTGTCGACACTGTGTTGCATGTCAGCTTTGGAGGCAGCGTTGACAGCGCAGTCATCAGCAAACAGGAAGTCGTTGACGGTGTCTGTCCTCACCTTGGTTTTTGCTTGAAGCCTCCTGAGGTTGAAGAGTGAGCCATCTGTGCGGTACCTGATGCCAATACCTACGTCAGTGTCTCTGAAGGCATCTGTCAATATGGCTGAAAACATGAGACTGAACAGGGTGGGGGCAAGAACACACCCTTGCTTGACTCCATTGGAGACAGGGAATGTTTCTGAAGTCTCTCCGTTGTGTTGGACTCGGGCCAGCATCCCATTGTGTAGTTGCCGTATGATGGTGATGAACTTTCTGGGACATCCGTACTTCACCATGTTTCTCCAAAGGCCATCTCTGCTAACAGTATCAAAGGCCTTGGTCAGATCGACATAGGTGGAGTAAAGATCAGCGTTCTGTTCCTGACACTTCTCCTGGAGCTGCCTGGCAGCAAACACCATGTCGATAGTCCCGCATTCTTTCCGGAAGCCACACTGGCTCTCTGGTAGGAGACCTTGCTCAAGGTGCGCTATGAGACAGTTGAGTAGCACTCTGGCCAGAGTCTTGCCTGTGACGGACAGCAGGGATATTCCACAATGGTTGTCAAGGGCCTGACGATTTCCTTTGCGCATGTACAGGTGTATGATGGAAGCGTCTTTGAAGTCTTGTGGAACTGCCTCATGCTGCCAGATGAGCTGGAACAGCTGATGAAGCTTCTCAGTCAGCGCCATACCACCTTCTTTGTAGACCTCAGCTGGAATGGAGTCTGAGCCAGGGGCTTTGCCATTGGATAGCAGACAGATAGCTTTCTGGGTCTCCTCCAAAGTTGGAATGGCATCCAATGACTCACTGACCGGCACCTGGGGGAGTCGGTCAATAGCTTCATCATTGATGGTGGAGGGGCGGTTCAGTACGCTGTCAAAGTGTTCAACCCATCTCTCAAGGATCCCGTCCTTGTCAGTGATCAGGGTAGAACCATCAGCACTGAGGAGTGGAGCAGATCCGGAGGTGGTGGGACCGTAGACTTCTTTCAGGCCGTTATAGAAGTTCTTCATGTCGCTCCTGTCTGCAAAGCCCTGGATCTCATCAGCTTTGTTGCTCAACCAGGAATCCTGCATCTGCCGCAGCTTCTACTGGATGGTGCTGCGTGCGCTCTTCAGTATGTCTTTCTTTGACTGTGACTTGGGATCTTCAATGTGGGCTCTGTAGGCTTGGCGTTTGTCTTCTAGCAGCTGCTTGATCTCAGTGCAGTTCTCATCAAACCAGTCTTTGTGCTTCCTGACAGAAAGCCCCAGGCACTCCATGGCAGTGTTGTACACTGTCTCATCCAGTGTGCCCCATGCTGCCTCCACATTCTGGTTGTCTAGCACGGTGGACTCAAGGCGTTTCTCCAGGGTGTCAGCAAAGCTCTGCTTGATGTTGCCTAGCTCCAGCTTGTTGACATTCAGGCATTTGAGTGCTTTCATGCCCTGAGGCCGTCTCTTGGGCTGGATGCAAAGGTTGAGCTTGGAGACGATAAGGCGGTGGTCTGTCCAGCACTCGGCGCCACACATGGCCTTCATGACTCGTACGTCCTGCCTGTCCCTCTTCCTGACGATGACAAAGTCAATGAGATGCCAATGCCCAGAGCCAGGATGCATCCATGACGTCCTGTTACGGGTAGGGAGGCAGAAGATGGTGTTTGTGATAAGAAGGTCATGCTCGGCACATGTCTGGAGAAGTAGTTGGCCATTGCTGTTACAGTTACCAACCCCATGCTTCCCAGTCACGCCTTTCCAGGAGGTGCTGTCACAACCAACTGTCGCGTTAAAGTCACCAAGAATGATGAGCTTGTCTGCATTGGGAACAGTGGTGATGACAGCGTTCAGGTCCTCGTAGAACTTGTCCTTGATCTCATCCGGGTTGGTCATAGTGGGCACGTAGGCGCTGACAATGGTGGTAAACTTCTTCCCGTTGCATAAAGGGAGTTTCATCGTCATCAGGCGATCGTTCACTCTTTTCGGGGGACCAGCCAGCTTGCCAACGAGGGTTGTCTTCACTGCAAAGCCAACTCCAGCCTCACGTCTCTCTTCAGGTCCGCGACCACTCCAAAAGAAGGTGTAGCCTGCGCCTCGCTCACAGAGTTCGCCTTCTTCTGCCAGTCTGGTCTCACTTAAGGCAGCGATGTCGATGTTGTACCTGGCTAATTCACTTGCAATGAGTGCTGTGCATCTCTGTGGTCTGGCTGAGTCGCCTCTGTCCAGAAGCATATGCACGTTCCATGTGGCAATGGTCAATGGGGTGCTCCTTGTTTTCTTCTTTCTTTCCTTTGTGTGTCAGTCGACCGCTTGAGTAGGGTCCCCGTCAGCCACGGTATGCTGACTAGGGTGGTGTGAAGCAGGCAATGTTTAGGGCACCTTTTCTAGCCCCTTCCTCATGCCATGGAGGTGAGCAGTGCTGTCCTGAAGAGGGCTGTTCAGTCGCTCAGGGGGCTGCCGATCTCCACCGCTGCTCCAGTCGGTGAAAAACGACCCTATGGCCTCAGCTGCCTGTATTCAGGTCCGCGGCTACGACTGCCAGTGTACCCACACCTGTCGCTTCGTCGCTCGCCTGTCGCCACAGGGCTTGGGGAAAATGATGGTATGGGATGAAGGATGACTGATGACTTGCGCGATGACTCTGTTTATAGTGAGGAGGAGTTGCGCACCGTCGACCTCACTCTCTTGTCCGAGACCATCTGTATCCAGTGGCAAGACGAGGTCAAGACGACTGGAGATGGAAACGGATGCAGTGGATGACCAGGATGTCCTATGTGCCTCATCCTGCCTTCAGCACTCCACAGTGCTCTGCTGCAACCGCCTTCCTCTCCGTTGAACCATGAAGGTTTCTTCTGCAGAGTCCACCGGATCCAGTCTTCACATGTCTGGGTAGACAAGCCCTAACTCACCAAGGGTATGAGACCCGTCGGCTACCCTCACCTAGTTTAGCCAACCTGTCAAAGCTGTTGCCCGGGGTTGGGCGCTGCCACATGCTAGCAGCTTCTAGGACCCATAAGTGAGAGCTGGGTGCCGGTGGGGACCAACAGAGGACGAACCACTCCCTGAAGAGCGTGACAAGCCCCCCCTCTAGAGGTACTACCCCTCCCATGCACCCCCTAAAGCTACCAGGTATCCATGAACAGAGCCATCCACTATGATCAGGTAGAGCTGGAGGAGGAAATCCAAGCTCAAATGGACACAACCATACTGACGGGTGTTCTGCAGCAGCTGGTAGCAAAAACTGAAGTCTTGGAGAGGAAGGAACAACAACAGAGGCAGGCTCAGGATCCACTGTGTTCATAGGGTAACAGTTGTTACCACTGTCATGTCCAACTGTCACCAGTGTCAACATTGCTGGTATTGTGGAAGCAGTAACCACTGTGAACAAGATTGCAACACACAAAGAGATGGTCCACGAAAACAAGTGTTGCATGCAACATGTGAGGGAGGGCCAGTGAAACCCAGGACCCTCCAGCACAAGAAGTACACCTAGAGTAACTGTTAGTGACCTGAGTAAAAAGCTGACCAACAGAGGACATGGCTGGGTTAGTGTGTGAAATGTGTACCATTCACTGTGATATCACATGAAAGAGAGAAATAATTCAAAGAAAGATGCACACTACAAATTACAAATAAAGAAAAACATTATTTAAAAAGAACATGAAGGAACAAACTTGGCTGTTTGAATATTACATTTGAACATGAAGGAACAAACTTGGCTGTTTGAATATTACATAAATGTCCAACATCATATCATTTTAACCAGCTGTTCAGTGTAACAATTAGAAGGCAGTCGGCTGAAAATATATCTTGAAGACTATAACACACTTAGATCAGACTATAAGATTTGACTACAAGATTATAACACATACAGATCAGACTATGAGATTTGACAACAATTTTTTTTTCCACTGGAGATTTACCTTTCATACATATCAATACAGTTCATTATTTATAGTCATACAAAATACAACTCTGCACATCTGTTAGACTAAGTACTTTCAAAATATGATTAATTCCTTTGTCACATGATTAATTTTCTAGAGTTGCCACATACTATACTTCTAAATGTTATCAATTCTTTATTTCAAGAGCTAAGACTTGCCATTGAAGAAGTCTGCATGCACTGCTTTCTCATTGGCTGCAAGGTCCATCAACAATGCTGAGGAGCCACCAGCCTGTTGAAAGAAAAAATGGAAAGACAAAAGGAAAATTAATGACACAGTGCAGCTCCAACAAGAAGCACTGAAAGTATCATGATCATTAATAATAAGAATAATTACAACATCAATAATAACTGAACATTTATATTGCGCTTTCAAACCTCTCAAAGCACTCTCTAAAAAAAAATGTCAGTCAGACACAAAACACACAAACACATGTGTGGTTCGTCCGTCGGGATTGACGAGGACCATCTAGTCATCCTGGGGGTGGGTGGGTTGGGCTCTGTGGGTGCGCAGATGACTGGTCAGGCCAATCCGCACCTGAAAGGTTCTGACGCAGTGTGGACAGGGGTTGGTGGCGGCTGTTGGGGACTTGCTGGCACTGCTTTTCCTGGCCTGTCTGCGTTGCTCTGCTGCAGCGATTCTGTTGGCCTCACAGGATTTGGCGCCTTTGTGGACAGCTGAACGCCACTTTGGTCTGTCCATTGCATTCAGCTCCCAAGTGTCGTGGCTGATGTTGAAGGCCTTCAGAGAAGCTTTCAGAGTGTCTTTGAAGCGCTTCTTTTGGCCTCCATGGGAGCGCTTGCCATGTTGGAGTTCGCCGTACAGCAGTTTCTTGGGGAGCCGGTGGTCTGGCATGCGAACTACATGGCCTGCCCAGCGCAGCTGGGCCTGCATCAAGATGATGTAGATGCTGGGCAAGTTTGCATGAGTGAGCACCTGTGTCAGGGATCTTCTCTTGCCACTTTATGCCGAGAAGTTTTCTGAGGCTGGTGGTGTGGAAGTGGTTCAGCTTTTTGGCATGGCGTTTGTAGACCGTCCATGATTCACATCCATAGAGCAGTGTTGTGAGAACTATGGCCTTGTATACTTTAAGCTTCGTCTCCAGGGTGATGCCTCTCCTGTTCTTATGGAGTCTGCCGAAGGCAGCGCTGGCTTTGGCAAGTCTGGCATTCACCTCGTCGTCGATGACAACTGTGCGAGAGAGTGTACTGCCCAGGTATGTGAACTTGTCCACCGCGTTCAGTCGTTGCCCGCGACCACTCCAAAAGAAGGTGTAGCCTGCGCCTCGCTCACAGAGTTCGCCTTCTTCTGCCAGTCTGGTCTCACTTAAGGCAGCGATGTCAATGTTGTACCTGGCTAGTTCACTCGCAATGAGTGCTGTGCGTCTCTGTGGTCTGGCTGAGTCGCCTCTGTCCAGAAGTGTATGCACGTTCCATGTGGCAATGGTCAATGGGGTGCTCCTTGTTTTCTTCTTTCTTTCCTTTGTGTGTCAGTCGACCACTTGAGTAGGGTCCCCGTCAGCCACGGTATGCTGACTAGGGTGGTGTGGAGCAGGCAATGTTTAGGGCACCTTTTCTAGCCCCTTCCTCATGCCATGGAGGCGAGCAGTGCTGTCCTGAAGAGGGCTGCTCAGTCGCTCAGGGGGCTGCCGATCTCCACCGCTGCTCCTGTCGGTGAAAAACGACCCTATGGCCTGAGCCACCTGTGTGCAGGTCCACGGCTACGACTGCCAGTGTACCCACCACACCTGTCGCTTCGTCGCTCGCCTGTCGCCACAGGGCTTGGGGAAAATGATGGTATGGGATGAAGGATGACTGATGACTTGCATGATGACTTTGTTTATAAAGGAGATGCGCACTGTTGACCTCACTCTCTTGTCCAAGACCGTCTGTATCCAGTGGCAAGATGAGGTCAAGACGACTGGAGATGGAAACGGATGCAGTGGATGACCAGGATGTCCTATGTGCCTCATCCTGCCCCCAGCACTCCACAGTGCTCTGCTGCAACTGCCTTCCTCTCCGTTGAACCATGAAGGTTTCTTCCGCAGAGTCCGCCGGATCCAGTCTTCACATGCTTGGGCAGACAAGTCCTAACTCACCGAGGGTTTGAGACCCGTTGGCTACCCTCACCTAGTTTAGCCAGCCTGTCAAAGCCGTTGCCCAGGGGTTGGGCGCTGCCGCATGCTAGCAGCTTCTAGGACCCATAGGTGAGAGCTGGGTGCCGGTGGAGACCAACAGAGGACGAACCACTCCTGGGAGAGCATGACAAACCCCCCCTCTAGAGGTACTACCCCTCCATACACACACACACACACATGAATATATTAATAAATTGTACACATAAAGAAATAGATACGGACACCAACCACTATGGTGAAGTGGTTTGTGTTGCAGACTGATGGCTGGGAGGACTGAGGACAGGGTTGGGCTTTTTCGACCTGCGGCCAGCTCCTACCCAGAGTTGAGTACGCTACTGGCTTAAATGGGAAGAGTGGAACCACTGAGTCAAGAATCATCCACTCATAGATGGGTCTCTGGGTGTTTGCTCAAAGTTCCTGACCAACACTGAAATCGTCGGCATCTCTGGGCTTGGTTGATGCCAGGATATCATTATGAAAGAAAGAAAAGAGTACAGCATTGTCACAGAGTACCAAACCGAAAATGGACCTCCATAGCAGCACCATCATCATCGACTGGTGAGTTGTCACGATTCACCTAGCAGGCTTGATGTGCATGCTCCATTCCTTTTTTACTTATTAGTCTTTTAATTAACGAAGTTTTTATTGTGAATTTTGTCAACTTCTCTGCCATGACCTGGACAACACCATGGTATCTTTTTCTTCGACTTTTGGCCATGGACAACAGAAATACATTCAAATTTCTTTGGTCTCTCTCTCTTCTCTGTGTCATGGCAAGATCGCCAACAACTGTGAGCGATTTCTCCGCACGGCCTGCCAGTGTCAATGGGTCGTTTTGTCAGTTTCCGTGCACTCTTCCAGCACAAGTGCACCCACACGACACCAACAAACACAATGTTTATTCCGTGGCTTACTCTTTTACCTTTTCTATCCAAAATTTTATTTTACAATTTTTATAAAATCTGTGGCATGCAGATTACAATTATGTTCCTTTTTACATGTATGTATTTTAATTGAAAACTGCTGTCATCTCAGCCGTTTAATCATGTGTGTGTCCATGCGTGGGTGTTAGTGTGAGTGTTGGAGTTTAACAGTTGTAGTATTGATAGTATGTTACTTTGTGAGTTTTATGCATTGTGTTTTTTTTATAATATTAATGATTCTGTCTTATGTTTCTACTACTTTTTATATGCTTTCTTGTTTCACTTTAGGTACTGGATTGTAAAGCGCTTAGAGCTTGCTTATGCTTGTGTTATACTGCTATATAAAAATAAAAAACATTATTATTATTATTATTATCCTACACCTTCATCATCAATATATGAAAAAAATGTCCCAAGTTCTGTGGCTTCATGCCCTACTCTCAAGGTGACCTCAGTTTTAATCGCCATCTACTTCTGTGCTTGAGACAAGTACTGTCAAAGTCTTTGGTGTTGTTTTTCCTTTGCTTGCAGCAAAAAGTATTTACTTCTCTCTGTCAGAGATAGTTTTCAATAGATGGAAATGGTTACCATTTTCATTTGCTAATTTACACTACTGCTACCACTACTATGACTATTAATAATAATAATAATAATAATAACAACAATAACAACGATGATGATGGTGATGATGATGGATACCTATGTAGCACTCTATCCAGAAAACTAAACCAGATGCTTTCAAAAACACATGATATTATACATACCACATCACAAAGTTACATACTCACACACATAAAAAAACCACAAAAAAACTGTATGATACACACACATACAAGTACACATACAAGCATAAGTTCAAACATACATGTTTATACACACACACACACACACACACACACACACACTGGTGTTCAATAGCTACATCCGATCTGTAAAAAAACCATAAAAAGCCTTTCAAGTGTCTAATGGCCACTTCCATTACATAGATTATCTTTCTGTTATCTACATTTCAATCCCACTAACCTATCTCTGTCCATTTTTTTGACTGTAAGCTGTGTTCTCTGTTTCATCAAGGTCATACCCACATCACGGCACATGTCTTGGTCTTTTTTTGGTCTTCTTTGTAACTCACTAACTGGGTTGTACGTGGTACTTAGTGGGGACTGATCATCTTTCTTTTAGTGACTACATACTGTAAATAATCTTCCCTTTACTGTCCTTTGCAGCACAGGATGCTCAGTTTTGTCGTCTCCATTACAATGGGTAAGGAAATGTATTCATCAGCACCGGTGTAACATCCCAGTTTGTACCTCCATTTCCATCATTTGCCTGTGGAAACATCCCCCTTGGGAAATCCAAAAACATACCCTGGGGGACATTCTGGGATGTTCCCGCATGCTTTTTATGCCCCCTTTGGCATCACCAAAGCGCGTGTCCCAAAATGTCAAGGGTAAAAACACTAGAGCTATTGGATTTTAGATATTTTGAAGAACATGAATTGTTGCATGTCTTTTCTTAAAAATGCCTCCTGCAATCACACTCTGGGGCACGGGTTTAAACTGGTCATCCTTATGTTCTCCCAGGTCCTTGTTCCCAAAAATTGTTTACTTAAAATTACTTTCAACCAAGTCGAAGATCCCCCAGGTAAGTGTTGCCCAAGGCCTGCATTCCCCAAAGTATATGTTTTCTGGGTCTTTGTTCCCCCTGGGCTATGTTCCAACAGATCTATGACCAAGGCTGACCACTATTTTTTGTGACTTTTATGCAGCATTGGACTTCTTGACAGGATTTGGCCATTGACTGACTGCTGCTGATCGTTGCTGACACTGCAAGTGATGACAATCAACACAAAAAAATTAAGAATGTGGCTTTTAATTATGTTTTGCTGTATCAAGACTTTTCGACCTGGTGTGACTAGTTACTGACCAGTACTGACGAGAGAGAGAGAGACACAGAGAGAGAGAGAGAGAGAGAGAGAGAGAGAGGGGGGGGAGGGAGGGAGGGAGTACTGTTTTGGAGGAACACTTTGGGACAGATTTTCAAATAATATTGGTGGAGGACCGAAACAGCATAGACCATAGACTGGGATGGAGGGGGGGGACATTCTGGGACAGCTTAGGACACTGACTAGTCCCCCAGGAGATGATTTTGGACACTGATGCATCTCCCAGCGATGATTTAGGACCTATGGAAGAGGGGGCTGGGGAATTTGGGACATTACATAGGATTTGAAATGGCAATTTTTTGTAACAGTCACAGTTTTAGTCCGGAATGTGACGACAATGTTGACTTATCCGGGTGGAAATTTTACTGGGGCACAAATATTTGGTTGACGTATATGAGTAATCCACTTACACAAGGTCGAGTTTAGCAGGGAAAGTTTGCAGAGATAAATCATAAAGAAGGTGGCTAGCACGGACCAAAATAATGTGTCAACTTACCCTATGGGTCAACTTTAGCCAGGTTGACTTGAGCAGGTACAACTGTATTTGCTTAAAAGGTCAGAAATATACTGAGATGTAGTTCCAGATATTACATGAAAGAAGAGACATGAGATTTTGTATTTTATTCTCTGCTCAACTGGAAACCAGCGTAATGATTTAAAATGAGTTTGGAAGGAGAATTTTGAACAAGTTTGTTGGAGAGGTTTGAGGTGCTTCCATGGATACCTCACAAGAAGGGAACTGCAAAAGTCTAATTCAAAATTGGTTGCTTCTCGTGACATATTTGTATAATCACTCAGTCTTTGTCCTCAATCAAAACAGCTCTCAAAACTCACCTTTTCCACAGTTGTTATGATTAGTTTTCCCACCCTGTGTGTCTGTCTGCGATTGTTGGTGGGTGGAGAGAGGAATGGGGCAGTATCGGTATGAATGCCTGGTGTGTGTGTGTGTGTGTGTGTGTGTGTGTGTGTGTGTGTGTGTGTGTGTGTGTGTGTGTGTGTGTGTGTGTGTCTCTGTGTATTTTAACTTGAATGCAATTTGGCTTCAAATGTTTTTATGACACGCTAATTACCACCCTCACCCCTCCTGTACACACATCAGAAACAGAACATATCTTATTACCAAATGCAAGAGGGTCACAAGAAAAAAATATATTTGGAAGGACAGTACAAAAAAACGTAAAAACATAAATACTAAAAATCACATTCCCTTCCCTCTATCTCTAACACAACACATACTCTCTCTCTCTCTCTCTCTCTCTCTCACACACACACACACACACACACACAGTGGCACACGTTCACAAACTCACAAACACACACACAAAGCACACAATGACACAACACACACACACAGTGAATCATTCACACACACACTAATACACAGAGCTCAGAAACACACACACACACACACACACACACACACAGTACTGGTCGTCTTTCTGCACAAATGAAGTTTTCAATTACAAAGATATGCAAAAGGTATGGGAAAAACTAAAAACAATGAAAAATGGAATATATTTACCACAATGCCCAATTAAACTGGACCATACAGATCTACCTTCAAATATTGAAAAGGCAGAGGTTTTCGCTGACATGTTTGGTAATCATAGTAGAAACACTGGTTTGTCAGAAGAAAATAGAAAGTTCAGAAAAAGCCAAGAGAAAAATGAAATATACCAAGATTCAGAGAGCGTAAATCACCTATATATAAAGAGTGAAATAACACCAGATAAAATAAAGGAATGTCTCTCAAATCTCGGCAGCAAAAAAACAGCAGCTGGTTTAGACGGAATTTCAAACGAAATGTTGAGACATTTGCCTGGAAATTTGACTGATTCCTTACACTTAATTTTCAAGAAATGTTGGTCTGATGGTGACATTCCTCTTGTATGGAAACAATCAATTGTTGTCCCAATACACAAACTGGGCAAACCCAGAACAGATAAGAACAGTTATCGACCAATTGCCTTAACATTTCATGTATGCAAACTAATGGAAAAAAATTGTTCTAAAAAGACTTGTTCATTATTATGAGAAGCATAGTGTAATTCCTATAAACCAAGCTGGCTTTAGAAAAGGTAGATCCTCCACAGAATATCTAGTCAAACTGACTACACAGGTAAAGCAATAGCTTGCAAGGCGAAAAAACGTACTAGCAACTTTTTTTTATGTGAAAAAAGCATACGACCAAGTGTGGCATGATCGACTTTTATATAAACTGAAAAATATCGGTATCACAGGCAACATGTATGATTATATTAGAAGTTTCTTATCAGACAGATTTATACAAGTAAGAATTGGAAATACCTACTCAAACCCCAGACAATTACATATGGGGTTACCACAAGGATCAGTAATTTCGCCGATTTTATTCAATATATTATTAGCAGATCTACCTAACAAGCTAGCTAAAGATAGTCTTGGTTCAATCTGCTGATGACATTTGTTTATGGATGAAGGTGACGATGAAAAATAAAACGCCTACTAGGACATTGAATTAAATAAAGAAAATATACCAGCGGGAACTTGGTAAAATCAACAACTTTATGACAGAAAATGGCTTATCATTGTCCTTAGAAAAAACAAATATGATGCTATTTAATACAGGGTCATACCCAGAAAAGCTCCCCGTGTTTACAATAAATGGTTCTATCATCAGATATACACAATATGTTAAATTTTTGGGAGTCTATCTTTCTTCAAAGCTTTCGTGGAATTATCATATTGACTATATACTAAACAAAGCAAGAAAAGGTCTAAATTTCCTTAAAATAATTTGTAAACAGCAGTGGGGGCAAGATACCAAAGCGTTGATCTCTCGCAACCTCTCTCGTACGTTCGCGCTTGACATACGCTCAAAAGGTATTTTTCAGTGCTCCACTGCATTTGTTAAAGAAGCTGCAAAGCATCGATTGTAAGGCTTATAAACTTGCTCTAGGTGTGCCCATTCTTACATCAAATTTAGGGAACTACAGAGAAGCAGGTATTTTATCTCTTGATGAACAAAGGAAAGCTTCAGCCGCGAAATTCGTTATCAAATCTTTCGCATATGAAACCTTTTCAAAAGAAGAAGCTAATTTAAGTTCACAAAAAGATTTTGCTAAAAGAGCTAAGACGATACAGTCTATGACATCTATTAATACATTTGCATCAGATATCATTAGTGCTACGGAATCAAAAGACAAGTAAATTGCAAAAATACCTACTTTTTCACCAGTCCCTGAATGGGAGCAGTGTAAAGCTACCTTTGACATGGATTATACAGATTTATCCAAGAACCAGTCACCATTTTTGTTAAAACCTGAAGTGCTCTCCCATATAGAAAATCAATATTCTAATTGTCTAAAAATATACAGACGGATCTGTTCTAGAAGATGGTAATTCAGGAGCGGCTTTTGTAATTCCTTCATTTAGAATAGAAAAATTATACTATATTGGTAGACAATATTCCATTTTCACAGCTGAACTTATAGCCATACTTATGGCCTTAAATTACATTTCAGACATTCCGAAAACTGTCAGTAAAATTCTATTATGTGTAGACTCAAAGTCAGTATTACAAGCTATAGAATCTCCAAATTCAAAGAAGCGAATTGAGATGACAATGGAAATAAAACATATTATTCACCAACTGACAAAACAGGGCATTAAAATAACTTTCTGTTGGGTACCTTCGCACTGTGGAATATCTTCAAATGAGTGGGTAGACCAAGCAGCTAGAAGTGCAGCCCATAATTTCGAAGGCGCAATACAACTTGACATCCAGTTAGATCTACATGAATACATTAGTTGTATAGAAAATGTATCTAGAAATCCATTTAAGAAATTTCTTATAGATTCAAATAATCAATATTACCAATGTTGTGTAAACACAAAGAATGCAGCTAATCCCAAACATTTTCTAAATTCGACACCAGCAGCACATTCCAGACAAATTACAAGTCTAATGTATAGAATTCGTTTAAATGCCTTTCGTACAAAATTTTCTAAAAACATAAAATGTATATGCGGAAAGCAAATAAATGTAAGTCATCTACTCATTCATTGTCCGAGCATAAGTTAATTCCTAAAGATGTAGTTGATGACTTTTCTTCCAATATTTCATTAGCCACTGAAAAGATTTTGAATGATTATTCATTGCTTAGAATGTTTTCGGAAAATTTTAATTCCAGTCCAGTTGGTATCCTCCTTTGATGTGTTATAATTAATGTTGTTATTTATATTTACATTGTTGTAGGTTAATACTTGTTGATATGCATATACATATTCTCCTTCCCATGACACCTCATTCAATACACACCACAATCTCTTTAGACCTTTTTCTTATACTTTTCCTCTGATACATAACATGAATACTTTTTTACACTAATATTCACATGCATTCCCTTTCCTTTATCCACTTCTTTACTCCTTTCCGTCTAAAAACACTTACAGTGAATAGACGTTAAACTGAAGATAACACACACACACAAACACACACACACACACACACACAGAAGCCACTGGTATAAAAAAAAAATTTTAAATCTTAAAAAAAAATCCTCCAAAAACCACCAAACTTATATACTACAGTTCAGTCTGCTCAATGACTGATCATGCAATATGCAAAATGCAAAATAACACAAAAGCAATATTCTGCACGTTGAATGAAAGTACATCACGTCGACGTAACAATTTTACACTGAGTATGGCTACCTCCTCAATTTCCATGTATGGGCCCACTCCCTCTGGAAACATTTCATCCGCAACAACAATGGCAGCAGGTTTCATGGTTTCGTTGTGTCACGAATTAAGCTTATATACCGATACGCTATCGTCTGCAACTTTCGCAATAGAACCAACCAAGTTTTTAAAAACCGGAAGTTCAGGATCTGCATGATAAGTATGGTCTTTCAAAAATACCAAATTTCTCATATTGACATGTTTTGCGCTATCTTTTGAAATCACTCGAACTTTAACTTTATAGACGTTTGAGGCCTTGGTAGGCCTGTTCATCCTTCTCTAGATATAAAAACACTTCTGGTGGCATGCGCGGACTACCTATTTGTGGCATTCTGGATTATATACTGTGGGTATAAACCTACAGAGCTGTTGTGCTGACCACCTTGTTGTACTGCTGTGAAACATGGACGACGTATCGCCGTCACATTCAACAACTTGAGCAGTTTCACCAGAAATGCCTACGAAACATCCTCGGCATAAAGTGGCAAGACTGGACACGCATTGGAAGAGCCTACCTACACTGTACGACCCAGCCTGTCACCATTAATATGCCACGCATGCTGCATTACAAGTGGGAGATATTTTCTGGATCAGTGAACAGGCCGGTTAGGCCTTCAACACCGCAATATACAAGTACAAGTACAAGTACAAGACAGGGTCTCCAACCTCCAGGTTCTAGAGAGGAGCGGCCTGCCCAGCATCGAAAGCCTGCTGATCCAGTGCCAGCTACACTGGACAGGACACGTTGTCCGCATGACAGACAGCAGGATCCCGAAGATGCTTTTATATGGCCAGCTGAAGGAAGGCCACCGTGAACTTGGAAGACCCTGCAAGCGCTTCAAGGACACCTTGAAGACAAACCTCAAAGTCTGTGAAATAGACATCGCTTCCTGGGAAACTGATGCCCTTGACCGCTGTTGCTGGAGGCCGGATGCTGTGCTCTAGTGGCATAAAGACGTTTGAAAACAAGAGAATGCTGGCCATTAAGGAGAAGCGTGAGCGAAGGAAGCAGGGCTCAACTTCTGGAGACGTTTTCCCTTGCAACACCTGTGGGAAGTGCTGCGCATCCAGAATCGGCCTCTTCTCCCATATGAGGACACACACCGACAGATAAGCCTGCCTGCCTACTCATCCGTCGGACCGACGGGAGACTCCATCATCACTGTGGGTACAGTGGCCCGGTTTGCAGCAAGTAAAGTCTTCTCTTGAATGACGAGACTGTCATGACCATTCCAGTTGTTTACAACACGTTCTACGAAGAAACGTTCAGTCTACAGGTGTCACTGTGATTTTGCTCAACCTAAGACTATTCTCCCTGACTTCCTAATTACAATTGCAGCGTGCGATCTAAGGTCCCTACGATCTTGTCTCATAGAGATCAACTTAAACAAGTCGATAATATCGCTACGTTTCCGTTGATGCTCAATGCTGGAGGCAGTTTCAGGATTTCTTGTCTCTCTTGATATGGCTTGTCCTTCGTTGCTCGACGCTGCAGGTCTCCCGTCTCACTTCACAATGTTTGCCAAATTCGGAGCGGCTGTACTCCAGGATCATAGGTCTAAGAAGTTTTGAAGAGTTGGCTGTACAAAAGAGGTCTTCTGTGAGGTGGTCAAATGTTCTTCGGTTCACCCGAACCATCCTGTTTCCCTTGGCAGTCACGGTAACGTTTGTAACTTGATCTCTAAAACTGAATTTCAGTGTTGTCTCAGTACATGTACTCCGAGATCCTTCTCCGCTCGATCAACCTTACTTTCTGTCAACTGAGGTATATGGTACAGTTGTTTTCGTCCTTCTTTTTCGCAGTCTTGTGATAGATTTTCATCCTTATTTTTCGCAGTCATGTGGTAGACTGTCTCTGATTTCTCATTTTATAGGCAGTTTCAAAACGTGGCATTTCTCTCAGTTGAATGAACTCAGTTATGGAGCCATTCTGTAGACCGACCATTGCTCTTATCTATCTACTGGCATCTTTGGCACCTTCTTCGTCACTCCTCGTGAAGACCTTTGTGTCACTGATCCGAGCAAAAAGACAGACTGAGCTGTGAACATTATCAAGCAGGTCGCTGATAGAAAGAACAAATAACAAGGGCCCAAGGACGCTCCCCTGGGGGATTCCACTCGTCGCTTTGGCCTGTTGCGACCAAGCTCCATTGATGACAACGCTTTGCTGTCTGACTCTGAGGAAATCCTCGGATCCAGAGCAGTACTTTTCCAGTTATCCCATTGCTTCTGTTTTCAAGAGAAGTCTCCTATGAAAGTCCATGTAGGTGATGTCCACTGAACACCCCCCCCCCCCCCCCTGTCCCTCCTCCACGCACCCCTTCCAAAATGTTTGTCCAGATGTCCATCACATTCAAGAGTTGCTTTGTACATGACTTGTCCTGTATAAGCCCATGCTGTTCAAGTTCTTCACTGAAGAGATCGTTCTAATAATGATAATTAGTATATAGCACCGGGTCTTGTGCAGAGACAAATCAAAGCGCTTTCACACCAGTCATTTGCATACATACATAATTCTAAATTTGAGAAACTGAAGACAAAGAAGGGGCAGGGAGGCTCAGTATCATGGTAAGAGGTGGGTTTTAAGGCCAGACCTAAAAGAGCTGAGTGTGGAGACCTGATGAAGCGAAAAAGGAAGTTCATTATTAAAAAAAAAAAAAGAAGAAGACGAAAAGCAAGGTTCAGAGACAGACAAAAGAATGGCGGCTGACAGTGGATTGTTTGAATCTGGGTTTGCGTAAACAGTGTGGATCCGAAGCCGATCGTAGAGAGCGAGATGGAATGTAGAGGTGAAGGCAGCCACAGAGGTATGAAGGGGCAGATTTGTAAATACGTTTATAACATAGAAAGCTCATCTTGTACTTTATTCTGTGTGAGACAGGAAGCCAATGGAGATGTTGCAAAAGGTCTCCTCCCTATGGCTGATGATCCTGCTCTCGGACCAGCAACTTTCACCTTACACAGGATGCATGTCAGACTAACTGGTCTGCAGTTGTTCGTGGACAGCTGGCTGCTTTTCTTGGAAGATGGGTGTAATTCGGGCCTGACGCCAATCCTCTGAGATCTTCCCTTTATTCAGCGACATCCTGAACAGTATTGCCAGTGGTTGCGCCAGAACCGTCAGCTGTCTTTGAGAGAACCAATAGATTCAATTCATCAAGTCTTGATGCTTTCCTTGTCTGAAGCTCTGAGAATTTCTTTCTTTTCTTTTAAACTTTCTTGGTGAGAATCTCAACTTGAATGTCATTTAACTCAGTGTGGTATTCATGATTATGTGCCAAATGAGAAGCTTTCAAAAACAGAAACGCTGGGTGCTGTTTCCCTGTCCTACACCTCTCTTGTCCTCAGTCTATTTCTGGATAGTTGAAGTCGAATGAGAAGATTAGAGGCCTGCCTTCAACTGGTTTCAGTATGAATTCATTCAACCTACACGAATATTCAAGTGTTATAGTGTGTCAGGCACCAATGGTAGAGATTTTGCAGCACACACTGCTTACTGACAGACCCCTCCTACTCCCATCCCCGTCCTCTCCTTCCTTCCCCCTTCTCTTCTTACCAATACACTAAATGAACTCCTTCCTCGGACAGGCTGTAAACCCCTCCCCCTCCCTTTTCTACCATCTCTCCCTTCCCCCATCCCCTTCACCCTTGGCCACAGAGTGCGGAGATAGCAAGACCAGAATTTATGGGGGTTGATACTTCATAGTATGGCACCCCATTTATCCTAAGCCCCCCCTCTCCTTTTCACCCCCCCCCCTTACCCCCCTACAGGCCCCCCTCCCTGGCATCTATCTCTGCTTACACCCCCTCCCCCTCCTCACCCTCTCTAGCACTGAGCCCAGAGGAAGCAAGTTATTGTGGAATATAAATACTAATTAAATGTGATGTCTCCTGGGATGTCAGGCCACAGCTGTTTACAGTCCCCTGCCCTTTTTCATTTCCTTTCCATCAACATCAAACCCGCTTTCTCCTTTGTTGACCCTTCCTCTCTGATTCTGATATTTACCACACATGACACTACCAGTTGTGTGTGTGTTCTATCCATGTTGATCTCTGGCAGGATGGCATCTGCTTCAATGGTCACCACATGGTATGGTGTGTTTATCATGAGCTGTTCAGAACAGAATCAGGGCTGGGCAATCTTTCCTCCCCTTTCCCTTCCCATTTTCATCACCTCCACCCCCCTCCCCACCCCCCTCCTTCCCCTTCTCCTTGGCAGTGTGGGTTCTGTGGGAAAGCATCAAAAGTGTAAAGTCTAGCACTGCTGGTTCCAGATTGGTTAGTTTCCTCCACAACCAGTGTTGGAGGGCCTGGTAGTGTACTTGGCAGATTGGTCTGTTAACTTCAGCCAATTGGAAACGTTCTGGGTCGGAAGATAGTTTGCATACGGCGCCAGCTTGTGAAGAGGATAAAATGAATAGGCAAGTGGGGTTTCTTTCTTTTCCTTGCTTGGAGCAGGCCAGGAGAGCCAGACGGTCAAGACAGTACCATGGGGGCTGTGAGTGTCAAACTAGCATCTATTTTTTGAATGCTTGATTTATGGTATATTTGGATTCTGTGACTAACACACTGGCTCAGTGGGATTGTGTTCTGCTACATGAATATAAAGTGACCCCTGAAATGTTGGGGGCTGTGAGTAATGCTTGTACTGGTAATTTGGTTTGTTGGCAATTTACTTTCTGGTTTTTGGAAACAGTTTGGAGTTTGTAGAATTGTGATGTTGTGTCACAAGAGCATTGAGAGATCCTTTTTAGTTGATGTGGTATTTCACAGTTAATGTAACTGGAATGTGTTGATGCAGATACCATGACTTGTGAGAGAGCATAGCCAGCATGTGTATGGCTTAATTGTATTTGAGGCTAGTGACTGAGGGAAAAGTGGTTAAAATACACAATGTAGCCAATACATCAATACATGACTAAATGGAGTACTGGTTTAGGGTATTTGGGTATCACCCCCCCCCCACCCCCCTTCCCCTTTCCTGCAGGTTGATATTATGGTATGATGCTTGGACATCATGTTTGGGTTTACATGTTGTGCATCTTGGTTTACACAAATGATAATGTTCAGTAACATGTCAGTGGTGTGTCAATTGTTGACATACTGTGGGAACAATGTAAGCATTCAGTCACAAAGAAACACAGATTATTATGTGTGTTGCATCTGTGTAGAATGTTTTGGTTGCAACAGTTGGAGTTATTTTGAGGTTTGACATACCTATTTTGTATGTTAGGTGGTGATGGTTATATTCAAGGTGAACAAATCTGCAGCCTAACTGTATGTTCATGTGTTTCCATGTGTGTGTGCACATGAGTGATAATGCAACATGGGGAACATGTGTGACTTGGTAGTTGTGATTACCATGTGCTGTAGTCATGTGTTATATGCCAGTGGGGTAACACATAGCTGTATGTGTTCAATAAGATTTGAGACCACTGACAGGCAGTCCTATGTTGGTGCACACAGGTTGCTATATATTTACCAAATTACTTGGTAACTATAAGATTCCCATGTAAAAATTTTACCAATGAGATACTTTGCAGAGACAAAGTACAGATTTGTTCAGTCTTAATGGAAACAGCTATTACTGTATGGTGATTTAACTGGAGTTAAACACTGGGAGTTTGTAATTGTCTGCCACATACTTGGTGCGACAGCTATTATTCTATGGTGGTTTGACAGGAGTTAAACACTGGGAGTTAGTATTGGTTAGTCATATATTTGGTGCACATTAACTTATGTGCCACTGATTGTTGATAGTAAGCTAAATGAAGCTTGTTTTACATCTTTGCATAGATCTCTTTGAGAAGAGAGTGTACGGCTAGACATTGAGTGTCAGGATGGAGAACGGTTATCTGTGGAATTGTTTACTTGTCCAGACAACATAATGATGTTTCTGTTACATCAGTGTAATTATGTCTAGTATATGTTTTGGTATTGATTTAACCTGGGTTTTAATATTGTGTGTGTTCCAGGTGTGCTGTTAAGTTAGAGAAATAAACACCTCAATTCATCTTTCTAAAAGACCCTGCTGTGGTACGAGGAGAGAGTGGATTGTGCACCTATCCTCTGCTGTTATCCTACTCTACCCCTTCTTCCTTCTTCTCCTTCCCCCTACACCCCTACCACTACCCCTTTTAACACAAGGTTGCTGCTCGGGCTTCTACACAACTAGCCCCAGTGTAATCTCTCTCTCTCTCTCTCTCTCTCTCCTTTTATAGCTGACACTCAACAAACACACTTGAAAGTTGTTCTTGAGGTGCTCACATGAAGATGACTTCATGTTTTTCTTCACTCTAGTGCAATCCCTCTGCCTTCAATGGTCAGGTTATTGAAAAGTTCAAAACCATCCAAGGCTATCTCACTCTCTCTTGGACATTAAACCATCCATCTCCATTTTCTGTGAGAAATATTTCGGTGGATTTGTTTCTAGGAATCACTGTCACAAAGTGTATACTCCCCTGCATATTTACACACATATTCATTTACATGGAGAGAGAGAAAGAGATATATATATCAGGCCTACAAAAAGAACAGCAAGCAAAAAGTCTAATTAATTTCCCCAATATTTCGGCCTTTAGGGGATCACCCTCAGGGGACTTTAAAACAAAATCACAAATTCCAGAAATCTTGCGGATATGTTTGTGTAACTATATGATTGGATTTCTTCTTCAGATTTATCCCAGAGGACGACTTTTTGGGGGGTGGGGGGGGGGTCTTTTCGCTTTATCGTTTCATCTGAATGCCTTGACGCTGAGTTGGATTTTCCAGTCAAACTTGGGAGAAAGAGCGAGAGCAGGAATCGAACCCAGATCCTCACTGCATGGGTTCTTCTTGGAAGATTAAGTATTTTACCTGTGATAGGGTACAACTGGTAAAGGGCTTTAATTTATTAAGATATGAGATTTAAAGAACTACAACATCCTGCTCGCAAGCGCTAAGTTGTAACAAGGTACACTTGGGTGGTAAAGGGCTGTGATTTAGGAATGAATTGAAGGGAATGATTTGGGATCTATTTTGTGATGGATCTTTATCCTGTCGGCGATGCCACTTTTGTAGCCATGTTATGAACTGAGTGGTAACTAAGGGGACGGTTAAAAGAATTACTGATAATTTACTGTATTAAAGGATAGAAAAGTTCCATACGCAGGCCAGGAACATGTAGAGGCCAGTCACAAAAGGATTTTTCTATTGTTTTATTTACAATAGTTATAAGAAGATAAAACAGAAAAAGATAAGAAGAAGAAGAGAATAGAGAAAACTGCAAGTGATACGTAGCGAGATGTCGGCCCGGCCTCTAGGACAATGCACAACCCACACACTGCTTGTGAAACAGCATAAGAGAGAGAACACTGAACACTGAATGGTTTAATGAATAGGCCACTGGCCCATGTCAATGAGGGTGGTTACAAATTCATAGTCACATCAGATGAATGATTCCCTGCAAGGGCACGCAAGTTATGATCAAAAACCATATTACATAATTTGAACATATGCACATAGTTATCCAAACTCGTGTACATGTACACATATACACAGCTATGCACATACATACATGCACATTTAAATACACACACACCTATGCACTCGCGCACATACACGCACGCACACACACACACACACACACACACACACACACACACTCACACTCATGTAAGTATTGATGACATACTTAAACTATCAATCCAACAGATACATACAGACGGACTTTCAGAGCTTTCTCAAGGAACAGAGCAAGGCGGATGACCAACGTTTTACATTCTGATGCAAATAGCATTGTCAGCTTAAACTGTGATGGATAATTATAATATTTGGCAGGGATATACTGTTCTCTTAAATCCAGGTACTTTGGACATTGTAGGACAAAATGAGTTTCAGTTTCTATTTGAAATTCACAGAATGGGCAAAGCAGCTGATTTACTGACAAGTTCCTTCTGAAACGCAACTTATGGACATACAATTCAGACACACCCAGTCGCATTCTGATCAGACTGACTCTGGCTCGCAAATGATTTACTAATTGTAAGTATGGAGATAAAATAAGATCACTTTTAAATATTCTATAGAATTGAAAACGTTCACTGTGCAGCATATCAGAAGACCACTGTGTTTTGTATTCATCAATTAGCTTATTTCTCAAGACTTTTAAAAATTCTTTTTCGTTACCGACCCCTTGGTTTTTCCAGACCTCCCCAAAGCCAAATTTATATAAGAAAAAGCAGACTGATGATGCCCAAGTGTTCTTATTACTGTAATGGTAGTATAATAGCATTTTATACGCTTTGTGTGGTAAGCGATGGGGCGACATTTTCAAAATTTTCAACCAATACTTAACGCTCTTTAGGTATAGATTAACATACAGTGGGAACCGTCCAAGTTCTCCATATGCCATCATGTTAGGTGTTCTTAAACTAATATTCAAGAATCTTTTCAAAGCAAAAAGCTGTACTTTTTCCACAGTGTCAACATTTGCAATGATTCCCCAAACCTCAGCCCCATAACTAAGTATTGGCTGGATCTGAGCATCAAAAAGTTTGAAGAATATAGTAGGTGATTTTTTCTCCTAATGACCACAGCAATCTAAATATAGTAATGACTCCTTTCTTCGCTCGACTTGCCATGTCATTCAAACTATGCGTGAAGGAAAGTCTGGTGGACATGATAATTCCTAAGTACTTATACATGTTAACGACTGTAAGCTTGTTCTGGCCATAAAACCACGTTTCCTTTTCGGAGATATAGCCACCATTTCTAAATATAACAACATTTGATTTCTCTAAGTTAACTATCAGCCCAAGTTTCTTTGCTGTGTCGAACAGAACATTTAACTGATTCTGGAGGCCTACAATCGAGTCAGAAATCAAAATAATATCATCAGCAAACATAAGAATTAGGATTTCTAATAAATCAGGAATAAGCTGAATACCATGTTTACCTTTCTGAATGACTTCTTCTGCTAATTCGTTTATAAAGAGGGAAAACAGAACTGGACAACAATACCTCTCATTGCTTTAACTCTGAAGGACACATAAATGAATCACTAAGTTCACCGCCAGCTCTAACTCTTGCTTTCACAATGTTATATATGCTTGTAATGGCTTGGTACATTTCCCCATTAATTCCCCTTTTCTTTAGAATTTTCCATAAGTTTATACGGACAACAGAATCGAAGGCTTTTCTAAAGTCGATAAAATCAACATATAATTTTTTTGTGCAGCAACAATTGCTTTTGAACCATGGCGAATAATGTAAAAACATGATCAACTGTGCTATATTTCTTTCTAAAACCGGCTTGACAGTCGTTAATGACATTGTTACTTTCAATCCATTTATTTAATCGTTCGTTTAATACATGGCTGTACAGTTTACTGCATATATTCAATAGGGATACCCCTCTATAATTATCTGGTAAATTTTGGTTACCTTTTTAAAATATGGGATGGATGATAGCTTCCGACCACTGTAGGGGATAACTTCCAGAAGAGAAGAGTTGATTGAACAAGAGAACCAAAAAATGGTGCAATCACAGTGATAGAATTTTTAAAGATTTCTCCAATGGTCCCGTCAGGGCCCGCTGCCTTGCCGTTTTTCAAGGAACGAACTGCAGCATAGACTTCACTTTCAGTAATGTCACAATCAAATGAATCAGTGTTGAGCTGGCTTTGCTCGTTACTGATAGGTTCTTCAGACTGGCTGTCTACATTGTCTGACAGGTCATTGTTCGCCTGAGACTGAAAAACCTGAGAGAAGTATTTATACCATTCATCTTTACTTACGTTATTTTCACCAGATTTTCTGCCTGAAAATGATTTGAGTTTGTTCCAAAATCCGGTAGGATTATTAACATTCTCATGCAGTGCGTTCAACACTTTTTTACGATGGGTTTTCTTTTTCAGCCGTAAGAGCTCTTTGTATTCCCTGCGTTTCTGGTTATACGCAGTTCTAATAGTTAAATTGTCATCCTTAAGTTTGTAGTACTGTCTCAAATCGTGACGGAGATCTCTTCTGTGTTGGTTACATTCCTGGTCGAACCACGGGTCGGTTCGTACATTTCCTATGGTAATGTTTTTTCTCATACAATCACTAGCAGAAAGCAACGCATCATTGAAAATTTGTAAGGCTTCATCAACATTACGATTCACCAGGTAAGAAGCTCGTTCCAAATGGATTTTAAATTCACCAGACCCCAGTTTTTCTTTAAATTCCTCGGTTTTTTCTTGGTCCCAAACTAGTTTTTCAACTTGATAAGTATTCTGAGTATGACATAATTCAACTATATCTGCTTGACAGTCTATGACAAATTCTACAGGCATGTGTTTTGATTCAATCCTTGGTCTAACATTCAGGGAAACACAAGAATTTAACAAACAACGTGATACTATGACATAATCAACAATACTGCATCCTGTAGAAGAAATGTAAGTGTGGTTACCAAAATCAATGTCTTCTTTGATAGTACCATTCACAACGGAAAGATCAAAAGAACTGCAAAGATTCAATAGATATTTACCAGAGTCATTATGAACGTTATCTTTTGATGAGCGATATACCTTGTATTCCCTATCATCGTCTAGTAACACATCTACCTCTATATCATCATTCTCTATTGTATTTTCACCCCCAGTGCGTGCATTAAAGTCCCCAAGTAACAGAAAAGACATATTTCCATAACACTCTATCAAATCCATAATACATTGTTCTACAATAGCAACACCATTTGATATCTCTGTATTGCAATAATAGTCAGAAGTACTCGGTGGTAAATACACACCAAGTAGCATTACTGGCAAGTCTGTGCCAAACATATCTTTGGACAGTCTTACTGCTATGATGTTGTCACATCTATTACATCAATTTTTTCAACATACTTGGAAAAATCTTTCTTCACAAGGAGTGTCAAACCTCCGGACAGTCTAGCATGAGAGAGAGAGAGAGAGAGAGAGCAGGGTCTAGCCAGTGACTGGCTAGGTGGAAAAGTGACCAGTGATCACCCACTCCGTCTACTTAAAGCGAACTGCACTGATGATAGCATGGCCCGTGAAGCGAATTGTTCCCAATCAGGCTAAATCTGATTAGAATTCTGCATGTTTCAAGGTGTTCAGTGATAGATTTCTAAATGATCCCTGAACCGATTTACGTCGGATAGGTCGCAAAAGAAAGAGCTCAACACCTACTTTATAATGAGTATAAAATGGAGTGTTCATTATTTACTATAAATTTATAATCTTAATTTAAGTCACCAGAAAAGGGTCAGTTTTAGCGAGCTCATCGCGGAAAATTACAAACTGTGTTAAATCAGTTTAACGTAGGCAAACACTTTTTTTTTTTTTAATGGAATAGATTTAAAGATGGAATTGCGATGATTCTGCCAGTATATAATACTTGCAGTTTACTGATCCAACAAAAGAGATATTAATTAAATACGCTGCGTCAGAAGCACAGATTAGAGTTCACCGAATGGCTACAGCCACACAAGTTGGGGAGTGGTTGTGTGACGAGGAGAACAAAATGATGTAATCTTAGCGTCAGTTGAAATCTTTACACTGACGAACAATTAAACTGGAATCAAGCATGCTTCTAACTAATTTAAGTGTGTGTGTAAGCACAACAAATATAATGTCACAGTAACGATAGACAGACTTGATTTAACAGATGTTTTGAGAACAGGTATAGAATGGGCTTTGCATTCAAACCGGGAATGGCGTCACACATTATGAGTGTGTAATTGCAGACCGGCATGTTCGTTGCGGAGAGGGTGTCTGCTGCAGCTCAGCTTTCAGCTTGTGCTGTGAGTTGAACTACGCCGTTAGCAGCCAGTCATATTGAGCACTTGGCTACATACCATTCTGCCGCCTTCCTTTGAGATAATTGAACTGCAAAAAAAGCAACCCATTTGACTCTTCATTCTCTCTGAGAGGTTAGTTAACTCATCAGAAATACTTGTGTCATATTTGTTTCCAAAGAACCATTATAAATGGTAGGAAGAAATTTTATTTTTAGATTAATACCATGAAGAAGAATATGTGAGTGTCTGTAATTGAACAATTACCACACAGCATTAACTTCTTTTTATAGTACATTTTGTCCTAAATGCATTGAAATCTAACTGAGATGACAGAAATGATGGGTCCTAGCCGTGAGCGTGATTCATCAAAAACGAGTCTTCAGGATGTAACCAGGATGAGAGGAATAGCTGGAATTAAAATCGTGGTGGTGGTAGTAGTAATAATCAGTAGTAGTAGTAGAAACAAGTTTCATAATTGCCTAGGCCTAATAAACGTCCCATCATTGACATGCTTTACAAATGTTAAGGTTTTGCATGCCTACAGGTTTCCTATTTTTCCAGATCAGTCAGTCATAATCCTACAATAAATAAATGAATTTGGGGTAAGTTGTCTAGAAACTCATTTGAAATTGTTAGAATTTGGGTAAGTTGTCAATAAGGTTTTTGAAATCGATAGTATTTTTTATAGCAAATTTAATATGGTGGTGTAATGAATTCAATGGGTTTGCAAATCATTGCCACAGAAAGAAAAAGAGAATTATCACTTTCTTTTCTTTGTTTTAGAATGTTTAATAAATATTTTACCCAAAAAGGGAAATTAATCTGTAATTAAGGGGCTTAATTTGCTTTAAACTGATCTTTCTCATCTTAAACATTATACATTTTGAAATTATACTCAATACATAAAAAGCTTGTGTGTCTTGGCACTTTGATCCAATATTCTGACACAGTAACAAGAGCAGTCATTTTTATCATTTTTTGTTCAAACAGGTTAGTTTCTTTTGCTAAGCATGGAAGTTATATTTCTGGTGCATGTCTTTGGTGCAGATAGTAAAAAAAGGGAAATTAATCAGTAATTAATGCTAGGGGGGTTAATTTGCTTTAGTTTAAACTGATCTTTCTCATCTTAAACATTACATTTTGAAATTATACTCAATACATAAAAAGCTTGTGTGTTTTACTCTCAGTGTACAGGGCTTTCACTGTGTTCATTCTCCCAAGTGGTCTTTTTCGGAAAATACTAAAATCAATACTATGAGTGGACTTTATAGATCTGTTGGCTGAGCCCTGAAGGTCATGGGCAAAAATCAATTGCGTACACATATTTATACACATTCAAAGCACATGCTCATATTCTTCGCGAACGCGAACGACGCCATTTTGTTTCAAGTTGTTGACCTGCCCATTCAATTCTATATTCAATCGACAATACACGATAACATGTGATGGAAAGTTGGAGAAGGAGACCGTTAAATATTTATTCAGAGAAAGATTTGTGAACGCCACATCACTTACTGGATTATGCCCCAAACTGCCATAAAAATATCCACAGAATCAGTCGGAATTCACAGTTTAAAATTGTAAACCATGCGAGTTAATACCCTTGAATTGATGAAACAAAAAAATTTCCAGTCTTGACTTTTCTTAAAATGAAGTCCTTTTCACTTCATACGTTTAGAAGTACTTGTACTTGGCTCTACATGTTATTAGTTTAACAAAATACTCAATTTTCATATCAACTTTAAAACTATAAAACTAGAATGAACATAAAAGAGAAATTGAATCGACTGTGTCGTACTACATTCCCGGCGGGTTTAACTAAACTTGTACATCTATCTAGATCTAGAAAAAAACGGCTAAATGTTGCAGTTTGATTGCGGTGATAGCCACGACTCCTTTACCGCGGACTTAAAAAGAATTTTTTATTGCCCTTAAAGATTTTTTGAACGCCCAAGATACACCCAAGATAATATGATTTAAACAGCGTTCTCACTGTGAATACCGCAACTGATTTATCGCCCTTTAAAAAAGTATGTTCAAATATTAAATTTTAGAACGTCAGTTAAGGAGTCCCGATAGTGTAATGGGTAAGACAGTTTCTTCTCATCCGAACTCGCAGGGTTCGAATCTGGTTAGGACTTTTTTTCTTTTTCTTTTTTTTTTCTTTTTCTTTTAACCCGAAGCTTTATAATAACAAATACAGAACACATTTTAACGATTAGATTTTTTTAAAAAGTGTATCACAAGTGAGTCTTGAAGGCCTTGCCTCTCTTGTTGTTTCTTGTTTCTCTGTTTTTGATACTACCAACAGGGGAAATAAGGTTACCTCTCTTGATATTTATTTACTGTTTGATATTGTGTTCTGTTTCGTTATATTGCCAATGTATTGTTCGATTTATTGTACATGTAAAGAGGGAAACAGTGTAACGGTAGAGTTTGTGTACAAAGATGAAACCGCCGAGTCAACGCAACAGTAGGGGAGGGGGAGGGGGGGGAGCTCAAGCACACCCAAGAACAACGCATCTGGCACAAGCAGAATAACAAACAGGGAGGTAAGCCCTCCCTGTCTCAACTGACACCATGGCAGTGCCTAATTTGTGATGAACCCTGTGAGGATGGCGAAGAGGCGACACCATCTATAGAATGCTTTAATTGCAAGCACTGGGTTCACCAAACGTGTGCTAAGATCAAGCCTGATCTTTTCAGGCAACTGACGGAAAACAAGAGTCTGCAATGAGCCTGCGAACCCTGTACAGCAGACAAGAGAGAATGGCAGACTAGATTAGGATCAAAACTTGACAAAATGATGGACATGTTCTGCCAGAGATTGGAAGCAATAGAAAGATAAATTGGGGGAGAGAAGCAGGAACAGAAGATTGAAGAAATTGTAGGCAGGAAGCTGACAGAAGCTCTAGTGACCCCAAGAAAAGAGTATACATAAATAATGACTTGACACTGAAAGAGAGACAGAAATTCCAAGAACTGTTGACTGAAAAAAGGAAAGAATGGCCAAAAGGGAAAAAAAATCTAGTAATCAGAAATGGCAAAATAGTATATATAAAAAAAAATAATAAAAAAAAACCGACAAAAAAACAAAAAAACGAAGACTGACGACCGACCAGTTACTGCCAAGGGAAAGGGAAATGGGACAAATGACCCAGACAAGGAGTGACTACAATCACAAAACATACTGACTGTAAATAGCTGTAAAGATTTTTTCTCTCTAGTGATTGTATCATGATGTATAGTAATGTAGTTAGCCTATCCAATAAGTTAGAAGAATTTAGAATAAGGGCCAGTGAGATAAGACCACACATTATTGGCCTAACAGAAATAATTCCAAAAAACCAAAGATACTTTTTCAATGTAAAAGAACATGGCAGTATCCCTATTTACGATATTTTCACAAATATAAATGAAAAGAGAGGAGTAGCCCTGTACTTTCACAAATCACTTAAAGCCCAGGAATATTCTGTTCTAAACAAGTCTTCTTTTGAAGAAAGCATATGGTGTAAATTTAAAAGTGCACATGATGAGAAAGTATTAATTGGATATATACACAAAAGTCCAAATTCATCAGAACAGAATATTGAAAAGTTATTGAACTGATAAAATCTAAAGAATTGACAAATTTTGATAAAGTTTGTATTATGGGTGATTTTAATTACCCAGCTATACAGTGGGATGGTTCATGGACAGGCCCTTCCGATAATAATTTGATAGAATGTCTGAGAGTTGCTTTCCTGTCTCAAAAAGTGGTAAGACCAACAAGAAATAGAATAGGTCAAAGACCTAGCATTGTAGATCCAGTAATGGTGAACGATACCAGGTTGGTAAGTGAAATCAAACACCTAGATCCTCTAGGAAAGAGTGACCATGATATTCTGGTTTTCCAGTTTCATATTTCAATGATGAAGTTAAAAGCAGAAATTAAGTATAAATTTGAGCAGCACGAAAAGGAGGAGAGGAAGAAAAACATTGTGTTGTTCAATGTAAAAGAGTGTGAGAGCAAGGCGCAGGGAGACACAGCTGTGCATGATGCAAAGCAGATCGCAGAAATCCTTACACATGTAAGTCCAGAGTTTAACAGTAGCAAAGTGGCTACGAATGGCATCATCCGACTCGGCAGAAAAAGGGAACAAACTCAAAGTGATCCCAACCCCAGACCCAGACCCATCAAGGTCATTCTGACTGATACCGCATGCAAAACACACATCCTGAGAAATGCCAGGAAACTGAGAGTGCATGACTCCTACAAGTCTGTTGGCATTGCTGCTGACAAGACTCAGAAAGAAAGACAAGAAGATAAAGTCAAGAGAGATGAGTTCAAACAGCGGAAAGACAACGGAGAGGATGTGGTCTGGCACAAAGGTGATGTGATGTCTCGTGCTGTAAGAGATGCTATAATCAAGAGTGGAAGGGACGGGAACTTAGCGGGGAGGGAAGAAGCGGGAGGAGCAGTGGCAAGTAGCCCTGCCCAAATTTGACTTCCCAGTGCCGATGGAACAAAGAACAATGTAAATACGTGTTTTGTACCTAGACCAGCAAACAATTCTTCTTTTTCTCATAAGTTTTCTTCTCTGAAATGCTATTATGCAAACGCTGACATGCTGACAAACAAACTAAATGAACTGGGACTACTGTGTAACATACACAACTTTGATATTATTGCTTTAACTGAAGTGTTACCAAAAAACTCCAAGGTTAAAATTGAAAATTTTGTACTTCCTGGTTATACAGGTTTTACAAACAACAAGGGAAGAGGTGTCAGTCTGTTCGTGCGGGAAGGGTGGGAGGTGTCCAGGATTGCAGAAATTGAAAGGATCTTTTCTCCTTCGATTTTTTGTAAAATATCATTACCTGGTAGTAACGAGCACATCATTTTTGGAGTAGTGTACAGATCTCCCAACTCGGATTATGAGGATCATGCTAGTGTAATTAAACTAATAAACTATGTATTTAACAGTTTTAAAAACAAGGTTATTGTCTCTGGAGATTTTAATTATCCAGAAATTGACTGGCAAAATGTGGTAAGTTGTAAAAATGAGGACCTTCCAGCTACGAAATTTTTGGATTGTGTACAACAAAATTACATTGTACAAATGGCTTCCGAGCCCACTCATTATAGAGGTTTACAAAAACCCAATGTGCTAGATCTATTGTTTACTAACTCATATGAAAATGTCTACACTTTGGATTACTGGCCCCCTCTAGGGAAGAGCCACCATTCTGCCCTCTACTTTGATGTTCAGATCAAGTGGGAACACCCATCTGGTTACTCCGTGAAATATCAACTAGATAGAGGAGATTACGAAGGCATGAAGCATTACGTAGGTGAGATTAACTGGGACGACCTTTTGACAAATGAGACATCTGTGGATGAAACCTGGGAACTTATTCATGATGTAATAATAAAGTCCATGAACAAATTTATTCCAAAAAAATCATTCAAACAAGGACCCCCCAATAAACAAAGACGAGACCCCATTCCCCAGTCACTTTTAGATAAAATTCATCAAAAGCGCAGAGCCTTTAAAAATTACAAGAAATATCCCACTAATGGGAACTATAAAAATGTATGCACGTGCTAGAAACCAGGTAACATGGGAGTCAAGAAAAAACGTGAAAGCTAAGGAAACTAAATTAGCTAAAAGATAAGATAAGAGTAAGATAAGAATAACTTTATTATCTCTGACTGGAGAAATTTGGTCAGGTGCATTATCACAACATAGACAAGTAAACAACATGGGGACCATAACTGTAAAAGTCAACAACAGCTTTTACGAATATTACGAAGATACAAATGTAAAAAATATCACATACATCGTTTCATACATATATCCACACACTGCAGGTAATAACTAGTATTCTTAATGTAAAAACAGAAAGAATTAAGAAACATTATTTGAATATAATTATAAACATAGCCTACTATACTGCACATTGATTATAATAGACAGGTAAGATAAGAATAAAGATGAATTGCGGAAAACCACATCCAGATAATCAGCACACACCCGCCCCCCCCCCCCCCCCACCCCCCGCCACCCCACACACGCGGATTACTTGATTAAACAAGAGTAATGAACATATGTTCTCAAACAAAAGCATTTCACATATTCGCTTTTAAAAACATTGCAATTAATTATTACATCGTAATTATTAAACAGAAATATATTTAGAATATGGACGTTAGCATTAGACATATTCTATTGTACATTCATCCTGCCTATTGCACATTATTCCTCCTACATATTGCACATTCATTATAACCAATTGTCACGTTTTTAAGCTCAGTAAACACACACACACACACACACACACACACACACACACACACACACACACACCACACAACTAGAACAAGGTACAGCCTATCATGCACGGACTTTCACACGTCTCACATGAGAGTGCGCGCGCGCACACACACACACAGTTCTCAAGAATTTAAAAGGTGGATTGAACGTGGAATAAAAGTCTTCAGATCTCTGGATTTCAACTTAAAAGTTCTGTAGCGTTGTCCTGATGGCAATAGCTCATAATACTTTGCTAAAATATGGGTGTCGTCAGTCGCTATCTGCCTGCTTTTTTTAACCACTCGACTTTCATACAGCTCTTGCATACTAGCTTGTTTCACTCCCACAATTTTACTGCATACACTCATGACATCGTTCAAAACACGCTTACTCCTCACTCCCAAACTTCCATACCAAAGAATCTAAGCATAATCCAAAAGGATTCTTCCGTTATGTTGCAAGTAAAACTCTGCCAAGAGAATCAATTGCTAATCTATTAAAGGAAGATGGTACCTTAACACAAAATGACTCAGAAACAGCAACTGTGCTAAACAGATTTTTTGCTAGTGTTTTTACCGAGGAGAGTAACGTAAATGTTCCAGAGTTTTCATGCAAGACAGAGGTTGCTGAAATTTCCAACGTGGAGGTCACAGTTGAACAGATGAAAAAAGTTCTAAAGAGTCTAAACCCATCGAAGTCCCCAGGACCTGATGAGATACACCCACGAGTATTAATAGAGCTTGCTGAAGTTATTGCTCACCCACTTAAGATTTTGTTTGACAGAACACAAGAAAAGGGAGCAATACCAAAAGCTTGGAAAGAAGCAGAAGTACGACCTATCTGTAAGAAAGGTAGCAAGAATTCTGCAGGTAACTATGGTCCAGTCAGCCTAACATCAGTTGTCTGTAAAGTTTTTGAGGGTTTTATTCGAGACGCTCTCTGCCAACATTTAACCAAACATGATCTGTTATCTAGAGAACAGTTTGGATTTACCAGAGGGCGCTCGTGTGTTACACAACTACTTGTTACATTACAAGATTGGTTAGTCATGCTAGATGAGAAGGTACCGGTCGATGCAGTCTACCTTGATCTAAGGAAAGCTTTCGATACAGTTCCCCATCACAGACTCATAAATAAACTGGGAGGCTATGGGATAAAAAGCAAACTACTATCGTGGATCAGAGACTTTCTAAATGGAAGATCACAGTTTGTAAGTGTAAATAGTAATAAATCATCGAAGGTTAAGGTAACTAGTGGTGTACCACAAGGTAGTGTTCTTGGCCCAACCTTGTTCATATACTTTATAAATGATATGCCTGGTGAGGTAGATTGTAAAGTAAAAAAAAATTTGCAGACGACACCAAGGCTTACTCTGCCATCCGAAATATAGAAGATAGAGATCACTTACAAATGTGTATACATAATCTGGTTAAATGGACAAATACTTGGCTGTTGCAATTTAACAGCGAGAAATGCAAAGTTCTGCACGTTGGAAAGAATAATCCACAGTATCAGTACACGATACAGGAAAAGGGGGTAACTCGAACAATGGATAGTACAATTGCCGAAAAAGATTTAGGGATCACGATGGATCCAGAACTAAGCTTTGAGGCACATATAAATAATATAGTGAAAAAGGGAAATAAAATTTCTCTTCTTCTTGTGAGAACTATAACTAATAAATCTCCCGAAATTATGATTCCATTGTTCAAAGCTCTGGTTAGACCCATTATTGAATATGGAAACTCAGTATGGTGCCCTTACCTTAAAAAGCACATAAATATGATTGAAGGTGTTCAACGCAGATTTACCAAGTGTATAACTAGTAATACTAATAGTACTCGTGATCTTAGTTTTGAAGAGCGCCTGGCTCTTTTTTAATATGCCTAGCCTAGAGTTTAGAAGATTAAGAGGTGATCTCATTGAAGTATACAAGATCATGCACAATATTTATGATCCTTGCACCACCTCTTCCTTGTTTACTATGGCTAACTACGATAAAACTCGAGGGCACAACTTCAAAATAAACAAAACTAATTTCGTAACTAACCAGTTTCGCAAGTTCTTTACTAACCGTATCATAAATATGTGGAATAACCTTTCCTATGACACCATCAATGCACCATCGGTAAACGCCTTCAAAATTCACATTGACAAAAAGTTTAAGGACCATGTATTTTCCACAGAGTTAAATGTTTATTGAGCTGTAGATAAATGTAGTATATACTATGCCAGATTTAAACAAGGGTCTGTTCACAACAAGTGATCCAAAAGCACATAAATGGACACTGACTATGAGGGCAAAATGGTTTTAGCCTATAGCCAAACATTTCTGTGATTCTGTGATTCTATAATAAAATAAGAGAAACAATAAAGAAAATGGATTGGACATACCTGGAGGAAAAAGGTGTTAACAAGCGCTGGAATGATTTAAAGACACTAATACTTAAATCTAAGGATAAATATATACCCAAAATTACAGGTAGACAAGATAAGAAATTAAAACCCCTATGGATGAACAGAAAAATAATGAGAAGCATCAAAAAGAAATATAAACTATATAAGCGTTTCTTTAGAACAAAAACAGGTTATTCCTATTTATGTTATGTAACAGAAAGGAATAAGTGCTTTAAGTTCATTAAAAAAAAAAAAAGCTTAAAAAAGCTATTAAAAAATAATAATAATAAAAAAAGAGTACAAAAGAAACATCGCAAAAAAACTGTAAATATAGCCCAAGAATTTTTGGAAGTATGTACAGGAAAGAACTAAGCTAAGAACGGGAATAGGAGTACTGAAAAAAGAAGACTGTAGTTTAGCAGAAACAGATAGGGAAAAAGCAGAAACGTTAAATAATTTCTTTGCAAGTGTTTTTACGAAAGAGACTCACGAATTTACCTAACCTTAGAGAAAGCTCCAGATCGGGAAATATTAATGTATGTGATCTAAGGGTCACCCCTATGGCGGTGGAAAATAGATCAAAAGCTTTAGACCCATATAAAGCACAAGTACCGGACCAAATACCTTCAAGGCTCCTAAAAGAGTTGAGCAAAGAGTTAGCTATTCCATTGAGCATCATCTATAATAAGTCACTTGAAAGTGCTTCCATACCAAATGACTGGAAGATGGCTGAGGTAACAGCTATTAACAAGAAAGGGTCAAAACAAGAACCAGGTTATTATAGACCAGTGAGCCTGAAATGTATAGTGTGTAAGATTTTAGAATCTTTTATTAGAGATGCAATGATTTCGCATAGAAAATAAATAACCTTTATGTAGAATGTCAGCATGGCTTTAGACAGAATAGATCATGCATAACGCAACTATTAGAAGTAATCGAAGACCTGACTAAAATGACAGATAGCGGTAAATCTATTGACATAATTTATTTAGACTTTAAAAAAAAAGCATTCGATTCTGTCCCACACGAAAGACTTGTTAAAATTAACCACGTATGGTATTACTGGTAACTTACTGAACTGGATAAGAAGCTTCATAACAGGTAGAACACAATTAGTTAAGATAGGAGAAGAAAAATCAACTTTCAGTGGTATTCCACAGGGCAGTATTCTTGGACCAGTACTTTTCACAACATATATAAATGACCTTCCTGATTGTATCCAAAGTATGTGTAAAATTTTTTGCAGATTACACTAAAATTTATGGTGATGCACGCAACAGTCTCACATTACAAACTGATTTATATACACTACAAGAATGGTCTGACAAATGGAACCTTTATTTTAATGTTTCAAAGTGTAAAGTAATGCACATAGGGAAAAAAAATCCAAATAACAATTACCATATGAAAATAGAAAACACAACACAGAATATTGAGAAATGCCATAGTGCGAAAGACCTAGGAATAATGTTTGACAATAAACTTTCCTTTGATACACATATTGATAATAATTATTATAAATAAAGCCAATCAAATGATTGATGTAATTAAGAGAGCCATGAATTACTTAGACAAAGATATATTTCTCAATTTATATAAAGCATTAGTTAGATCGTATGTAGAATATGGTAATATTGTGTGGCACCCATACCTTAAGAGACAATCTATAGCATTAGAAAGGGTCCAAAGAAGAGCAACGAAATAATTAAAAGAATGCAAGAATATGAGTTACCAACAAAGACTTACATACTTAAATCTACATTCACTAAAAGGTAGAAGAGTAAGAGGAGATTTGATTGAAACCTATATAAGATATTAAATAACATAAATGATGTAAATGCAAGACATATCTTTAGAATGTCGGACTATGATAGTACAAGGAACTCAGCAAAGAAAAATTGTTGAGAACACTGCAACACCAACATTAGAAAAAATTCATTGGCTAACCGAATTGCACAAACATGGAATGCACTACCAACCGAAGTTAAACTTGCACAAAATACTAACACGTTCAAAAATCTCCTTGACACCAACACCATCTTAAAAGAAAAAAAATTTGACTATGATGAATAAAACAAAGTTTCTTGCAGAAGTGTACATGCGTACACCGCCCAACAACAACAAACAAGAGAAGAAGAAGAAGAAAAAAAAAAGAATAAATAAAATGGAAGAAGTGAAGATGGAGATTCGATGGGGACATAAAAAGGCCGAGAGGTCAAGGCAGATGACTCCCATTCCCCATACTAGTAGTAGTAGTAGCTGTAGTAGTAGTCTTTTTCTTCAGTGTGATAGAGGGGCATGTATTCCTTCTTAGTGGCGATGCCAAAAAGACAAGGGTTAGATGTTACAGTTCCTATCAGTCAACCAACATCAACAGATGAGTGCGGAACAACAGCAGGTGGTTCTCCATCAAGCCCTGCAAAATGGAGCAGTTCAAAAATTCCTTTTCCAGCGAACAGTTTCGGAATGGAACATTTTCACTTAGGTAACGTTACAATTCACACACCTCCGTCATAAGCTTCAAAGCTCATGGTAATTATTTCAAAGGGCTGACTACCCTACCAGTAGGCGTTTGTGTATTGTGCATGCTTGTGTGTGTGTGTGTGTGTGTGTGTGTGTGTGTGAAAGTGATCGCATTTTTAATTTTTAAAAATTCTATTTTATACATTTGTGGGAAACCATACATTCTCGCGATAAATGATGGTATTCTCGAATGACGCGAATGTCATGAGACTTAACTTTCCTGTCAACCATCACGTGAAACTGAGGGCCGAGGAGGTAAGGTTGTCGTTTACTTGTTACATACTGGGATTGAACATGTAATTATTAAAAAAAAAAAAAAAAAAGGTTCTAGAGCAACAGGTTTGTTCTTTTGATATTTGGAAAACTGCTGTGCTCTTTTCCTTACAGACGCTTTATTGAGTGTCACGGTGCACGAACGGACGTTGGACTTCGAACAGCAACCAGTCAAAATGAAGTTGTTGTTAACCGCCGTATTCTGCACTGCCGTCGTCGCCGCAGGTGAGACGATATTGATAGTCTAATCATTGTGCAAGAATGTGTTTTCATGGTGTAGTCTAGAATTTATTTCGCACCACGTTGAGTTCACAGAATGGGAGTTGGTTGAGTAATTAGAACGGCTGGTCTGGTGAGGGCCTGGCACAGCACAACAGTGGTGACGGGATGAATTCAGGTGCGAGAGGACGTAGACATCACAGATCGATAACTTTTAAAATACTTCCCCCCCTTCTCTGTCTCTCAGTGTTAAAATATTTCGTCCATTCCCTGTCAGTGTTAAAATTCTCCCCACCGTCCTTGTCACTCAGTATTAAAATTCACCACACCTTCCTTGTCACTCAGTGTTAAAATACTTCCTCCTTTTCAGTCACTTAGTTTTAAGATACTGCCCTTCTCCCAAGACACTAAGTGTTGATATTCGCCCCTATGGTCTGTATGGGTCATGTAAAACCAGGAAAGACATGGGTAATCAAATCTCTCAGACGTGACAGTACAGGGTTATCTCCACTTCGAGACCAAGGAAGATTATATGCTTCCCCAAAAGAAAAGGCCAACATTCTAAACCACCAGTACAAGTCGGTCTTCACGAGAGAAAAAAGCAGCAAAATCTCAACACCATCGGGAGTGTCCTTCCCTGCAATGGCCGAGATCACGATTGACAAGGAAGGGGTACGCAAATTGCTGAAGAACATCAACCCATATAAAGCAGCAGGACCTGATGAGATTCCAGCAAAAGTGTTGAAAGAGTGCGCAGATGAGATCGCGCCCCTGCTCTCTATTATCTTCACCAAATCACTGGCAGATGGATGTGTACCAGACGACTGGAAAATGGCAAACGTGACAGCAGTATTCAAGAAGGGCAATCGTAACTCTGCTGCTAACTACAGACCGGTCTCCCTCACCAGCATATGCTGTAAGATGCAAGAACACATCCTCGCAAGCAACATCATGCGCCATCTGACCCAACATGAAATACTTGATAACTCACAACATGGGTTTAGAGCCAGAAGGAGTTGCGAAACTCAGCTGCTAACATTGTTCCAAGACATCGCCAAAACCAGGACAGCAGACAGCAGACCGACATGGTAATCCTGGACTTCTCCAAAGCCTTCGACAAGGTCCCCCACAAACGCCTCCTCCGTAAGCTGGACCATTATGGTATACGAGGATCGATGTTGGACTGGATCAAGGCCTTCCTTTCTGACCGCACCCAAATCATCGTAGTTGACGGCGAAAAATCTAAGCCAGCACCTGTCATCAGCGGAGTCCCACAGGGGACAGTTCTAGGCCCCATCCTATTTCTGATTTACATCAACGATCTGCCTCAGAACATCAAGGCCAATATTAGATTGTTCGCTGATGACTTTATAGTCTACTCTACCATCAAGACAATCCAAGACTGTAAAATGCTCCAACGAGACCTCAACACACTGTCTGACTGGGAACAGTGTTGGGGTATGGAATTCCACCCAGAAAAATGTAATGTGCTTACCTGTACAACATCAAGGAACCCCATCAGCTACAACTACAAATTAAAAGGACACACCCTCGAGCATGTTGACAGCGCAAAATATCTCGGCGTCGCCATAAGAAATGATCTAAACTGGAAAGAACATGTTACAAGAGTCACCAACAAAGCCAATAGCATGGTAGGCTTCCTAAAAAGGAATCTAAAAACATCCGATAAAACCACCAAAGCCAATGCCTACCAAACTCTTGTACGCCCGCACCTGGAGTATTGTTCATCAGTTTGGAGCCCGTACAAAGAAAGTCAAAAGAACAAGATTGAAATGGTGCAAAGAAGAGCAGCACGTTATGTACACAATGACTAGGGGTGGACCAGCAGCGTAACACACATGCTGCAAGAACTAGGATGGGAATCCCTCGAATCACGGCGGAACAGACAAAGGCTGACCCTGATGTATAAAATGGTCAACGGCATTGTAGACATCCCTCCAGACAAATTTCTCAAGAAAGGATCCGGCAGAACAAGATCAAATCATCGACACAAACTTGTCCATCTTAGCTCCTCCTCTGACCCTTATAAATACAGTTTTTTCCCATCAACCATCCCCGTCTGGAACTCCCTGCCTGCAACAGCAGCAGAGGCTCCCTCCTTGGCAGCTTTCAAGAGGGAGCTGAACAAGATCACAGTTTAGTTTTTCTCCCCGGAGGGACACTGCGAGTGACGGTGGGAGGGAGTATGTATACATGCTCTTTCTCATTGTCACCCCCTCCGGAGGGAAAGATAGGTCTACTTAGGTTTTAGCTAGGTATTTACGCCTCTGCGCACACAGGTCATTAATAGTCAGTAATGACGGCTGACCTGCCAATTAAATGAATTTGAAGATTGAAGATTTGAAAACATAATTTTCCAATACTGGAAAGGCATGGAATTTCATTAATAATAATAATGTTGAATTCATGGAAAAGTGATGGAATTTGAAACAAAGTCTTCAAAAAACACAAATTCTTCCACTGACTGAAGAATGCAGACATGCCTACCGTACCAGCTTATCAAAATTAGTCCTTCCCCCCAAAAATCAAGGTGTGTCAGAAACAGATATTTACAGTGCATTCCACGTAATAATGGAAAACTTGAGTACCAACTTGACAAAGTTGTTTTGTCAAGCTCTGAGATGTCAGTTGCAGTGGCTTAGTTATGGTCACCTCAGTTCATGACATCTATAAAGAAAGATATCAATGTTGACAAGTAAAGTGACGAAATTTCTGTTGCATGAGTCTGTGTACAATTAATATAGAAATATAAAAATAAATGCTGACATGAACAGAAGTAAAATGCAATTCAAACTCAAACATTGCCAATATAACTGAAGATAAAATTAGAAGATATCATTCTCATGATTACATTCATCATGATAATAAAACTAAAAGCCTGTTTCTCAGTATTATCTATACTGTGTTGATCCAACAATCCCTTATGCAAAATTGTCATTTTTATCAAACCCAGAGATTTCCCTTAGAATAACAAACATCAGCAAAACCGCGTTCACCCCTGGAAAACACACACATACTCCACCATTACTCACACAATTGACACACATACACACACAAGCATGCATGTGCACACACACACGCACACACAGTAGACACGCACACTCACAGATACACACACACACATATAGAGATTGACACACAGACACATGCACATGTTACCATCGCTAACATATATACTGTCACATCAGCAGACGCGTGTGAGCATAAGCACACCACACCAAATGCGCATGCACGTGCTCGCAAACACACACTTTACTGCCACTCGTGTCGTACACCACGTACACATTGTGACATAGATTGACAAACATGTGCAGTTACCATCGCTCACTTACACACATAACATACCGACCGACACACTTGTGCACAAACACACACACACACACACACACCAACACAGAGTTTACCTTCACTCACATACACATTGACATACAACACCACACACACACACACGCACACCAACACACACACAGATATGCACACATGATACCATTGCTCACTCACATACTCTGTCACTCACACATACCAGCAGTCAGTGCATACACATGTGTGCACCCATGTGTGGTGTGCCTGTGTGTGTGTTGTGTGTGCTGGGCCCACATGCACACACATAATCTATTTTAATGATATCATGATATGTGTCACTTTTGGCAACAATCCCTATAGAAAGTGCCACCAAATATAAACTTTGTTGCAAGTGGCTTCTGGAATTATGTCATTGATGATGCAACAATACACTTTATATGCATTATTTAGATTTGGGATCTAATGCCAGAGTGCCAAACAATAATCTCCAGGTACATGCATGAAATAAGATGTTTTGTAAAAATGCACGTATAGCTACTGTAATTGATAATTATTAACTTGGATGTCCGTACAGTTCACTATCTCTGTTGCTATTATATTGGTTATCGCATGGCTGTATTCTTGCATGAAGTCACTCCTCGTGCTTTCCAACCTTTATGTGGTTGTATGTGTGTGTGTGTGTGTGTGTGAGCGCTGTCTCAAAGTATCTTTCTTATTATTACCATACACACGCGTGTGGGCTCAAACACACAGACACACATGCGCGCACACACACACACACACACACACACACACAGATAGCTAGATCTGTGCACTTATGTGCTTTGCACACTGAGCTGAATGGGAAGGAGTGGCAGCCGCTGTAATTTAAATGGGCCGCTGCTGTAATTTAAATGGGCCGCTGCGCGTGGCAGCTGATTCTCTGTCTTACTAGAGGCTGGCAGCATACATTTCACCGCTGGACAGTAGTAGAATGTAGACATTTTCAGCAAAATATTTAATCGTTGTTTGGCAGTGAACTGTGACAATAGGTATGGGAAAGAGTATTATTTGTTTTAAAAGAAAAGAAAAGAGAAAAATAAAAAAGCAAACAATCTTTTATTTTTGACATTCTTTCTCTCTCTCTCTCTCTCTCTCTCTCTCTCTCTCTCTCTGTGCCTCTCTCTTTGAGTCTTAGTCTTGACCATAATAATAAAGATAACGACTAATAATGATAATAATTATAATAATGATTTTGATAATAATAATAATAATTTAATTACACATACTTGAGAATTAAACCAGCAGATAGTTGTCTTGAACAGTATCAATTCTATATCAGTATCTCAAGTTGGTGTCACTGCGTTCGGACAAATCCATACACACTACACCATATCTGCTAAGCAGATGCCTGACCAGCAGCGTAACCCACAGATAAGGATGAAATAAAATGACATGAATAAATAAAAAATAAATATTTTTTAATAGATAAATAAATAAATAATGAAATGAGAAATTACTTTTTTTCTGAAAAAACCCCCCAAACCAACCTTTGTTTTCGACAAAGTTCATGTAGCAAATTGTACACTTAAGTCGATACTTGTTGCCCATCAGTAGAAAGACAAGCAGACAAAGAACTGTGCATGAATGGGTGTAAAAGGAAAGAAAATGACAGAAGACTTAAAAAAAAGAAAAGAAAAAAAAAGAGTCAGAAAAGAAGAAAAAAAAAGAAAACAAAAGAAAAACAGAAAACAAAGTAGATGGAAAAAATAAAGTGGGAAAATAGAAGGTTGGAGGCCCTACAATAGACACCAAAAAACATGTCAGTGTGTGTGACAACAACAAAAAAAAAAAAAAGGAAAAAAAAGAAAGTGGGAAAAATCAGCTAGGCGGATAGAGGTCCCACAAAATGCAACAGCAACAACTAACAAAAACAACAACAAAACAAACAAGAAAACAACAGCCGAAAACTCTGTGTGTGTGTGTGTGTGTGTGTGTGCGCGCGCCATCACCTTAATCTCGTTTTCTCTCTTTGCCCCCCTCCCTCCTGTAAGTTTTTGTCACAGTTAACATTTTACAGTGAGTAACCAATTTCTCTCTCCTTTCTCTTTGTCCAGTTGTTTGTATACATTAAAACCAAGGTAATTTTCAGCCACAATAGATTTGCCAGCTTAGAGAGACTTGGAGGGAGAGGGAGAGGCGTTCACGACAGGCAGTAGCCTCCAGCAAGATGGCGTGTGCGGGCACGCGGCCAGCCTCACTTCTTCCCCTCCAGACTATTGAACTCGATGGTTTTGCTTCTTTATTTTAACGTCTTTTCACTTAGGTGATATTAGATGTGTAGTGTGTGTGTGTGTGTGTGTGTGTGTGTGTGTGTGTGTGTGTGTGTTTCTCTCTCTCTCTCTCTCTATATATATATATATTCTATGTGTATACTATACTATATATACTATACTATATATATATATCATTATATGTCATTATTTGCTTCTGCTATGTTCTGGTAATTAAAATGGGGACCAGCGTCCCAATTTTCAAAATGATGGTGTAGATGTTTAGTTATACAATGAGAATTTAGAGTACTTAAAAAGGAAAGCAAAATAAATTGCAAGAGAAAAGAAATACACACACACACACACACACACACACACACACACACACACACACACTACACTACACTACACTACACACATCTAATATCACTTAAGTGAAAAGACATAGAATTTTAAAGAAGCAAAATGTATGAGCGCACAGATCTAGCCATCTGTGTGTGTGTGTCTTTCTCTCTCTCTCTCTCTCTCTCTCTCTTTATATATACATATATATATATATGTATAATTAATGTAAGCGTATGTTTATATTAAGGAGAGAGAGATGTAACATGTAGGCACGATACTGAGTACAAAAATGCACCAAAGAAATGCATCATTAATTGTTCCCTCATTTTTGTGGTTTATGTCCCTGAAATCTGGGGTAGGCATGTCTGAAAAAAGAAAAACACAAAGATTTTTTATATATAACTTGGTTGTTTTTTTGTGGTTTTTTTTTTTAATAACTTGGACCAGCAGAACTTAATATCAGTGTGCAGTTTTGAGATTTTATTCAAGATACTTAAAGGACAATACTAATTGTGTGCATTTGTGGTGTTAAACTAAGACATAAAGTACATTTCGCTTTATTCAAGTTTATTGTGTCTTTCTGACTGTTCTACTTTGGACATGCGAAGCACACCAATCTTTGTAAGTTTTATCAACCCAGTGGGTCATTTTGATAACAGAAGAAATCCATTTTCTTTGGAAATAAGTTGCAGCCATTGAAATTTTAGAAAAAAAAAGTTTTGGAAAAGATGGAATTTTGAAATTGTAAACCAGTATGGATCATGCTCCCCACCTTTCCTGTCACTAAGGGTTAAAACACTTACCCTGTTCCTTCCCTGTCACTCATTGTTAAAATACTTGGTAGTATCTACCACTCCGCCCCCCTAGGCCCCCCCTCCCACCTCACCCTGGCCCCCAACCCACCCCACACCCCCATGGAATAAGTAGTGTTCACAAGGTGAGGACATAAAAATTTTTTATCAGTCACACAGAGGAGTGGAGGGGAAGAAGTGGACCCCATGAGAGTTCTGTGCTTACTTGACTGGTAGAGATGTGTCACATGATCTGTGCTCTTGAAGTTGATTGGCTCTTCAAACATGCAAGTGACAAAGTGATCGAGAGAAGCAGAAAATGAGAAACACCAACACTATTTTGTTAAACAAAACAAAAAAAATCTGAATTTTCGCTGCTACCCGGCAGCTTGGTCACAGACTACACTCATAATAGGTGACCCAGTCAAACATCAGCTATATATATTCAAAGCCGCTTATAACGAATCGTCAGATATTCACAGTTGCTTTGTTATATATATCCAGTTTTCATTATATCTGTTGCGCTGCTTATTACAAATTTCTATCTGTTTGCTTCGTTATTTCCAGTCTGAATACTGACAGTTTTTGGTTTTATGGTTATGATTACAAATTGAGGTTACTTTATTATTTAAATGTTTATGACATTAACTTCCTTGATAAAGTTTACTATGGACTCACACACGCATACAGATAGACAGCTCACAGTGGAAACACAGGGTTATTACTTACACACATTGTATATGAATTAATATAAACACACATGTGAGCCAAAAAGGGAAAGGGAGCCATGAATTCAGGATTTTGTTTTATTTCTTTGTAAACTGATAAGGAAGTTTATAACTTTGTCTAAGTATTACATAGCAATAGAAAAAACTAAGATGACTTAAAACTGATATACTACTTGAATCACTTTTTATTTACAATAATTTAGTCACTTTGTTTACACAAGTGAGTCAAAAATGAGAGAGATAAAATTGAAATGGTTTCAAATTAGAATTTGTCGTAACATTTTACGTTTTAGTTACAAACAAAATTCTGAAGAAAAAGTGCATTGCAAACAGTGACATGTGCAATTTCTGTCAAAATGATATAGTTTCAGTGCAACATTATCTATGGTTTTGCAAGTTCTCAATTGTTTTGGAAGGAACTGGAGAAAGTTTTGAAGGAAAGATGTGATAATATCCAATGTTAAGTTAAACATAGAATTTGGAAATGATGAAATTGCAAAAGCAGATGAAACTTTCAAGTATACTATACTTTTTGCAAAATATTTTGTTTATAAATGCAGAATAAATAGAATTAAACAATGCATAGAGCACTTTCTGAATGATATAAGAAATAGTTGAAAAGGAGAAAGATCTGTATATATATATATATATATATATATATATATATATATATATATATGGAAAGATCACACACACACACACACACACACACACACACACACACACACACACACACACACATGTGCATTCAGTGGAAATGTTAAGCATGGTATTTACAAGAAAATGGTAATGACCCATAACAAAATATGATGGAAGATCAAAATGCACAACAATAATGAAAGCTCAATGGTATGCTTTTACACTTAAGGTGCAGATATATATGTGAATGTAAGTATGCGAGTGTGTAAGTGTATATGTGTCTGTATTTATGTGCACTTATGTGTCTGTAGTAATAATGTTTAACATGACTATGTAATGGGTGTTTTATATATACAATATTCATGTATGGATAACTGGAGGAAATATGTTTAAACATAGGAATAAGATACTCGATTGTTTTTTGTTTGTTTGTTTTTTAAACAATGTATATGGATTGTGTTCTTTTCACATTATGGTAGCAAAGCAAAATGTCCTTAATTCTATGCAGATGCTAAGTATAATGTCTGTTATTTGTTATAAAATTGCACTGTTATCTACACCTGATGAAAATGTGTCCACCTTGACCAAGTTCATTTAAAAAAACAACACACACACACAAAAACACAACAACAAAAAACAAAACTAAGATGTGTGGGTGAGAGGTTTGTTTGTTTGTTTGGTGTCAGTTAACCAGTGAAATATAAAGCAGGTTATATTTTTATGTGTTGCAGTTTATGGCAAAAGTTACGATTTCAAAAATTGCATCCGGATGGATGTTAACGGTACTGTAACTCTGACTGCCAAGAATACTAAGACCAATCAGACGGTAAGTATGCATATCTTTGTTTTTTCCCATTTTGTGCAAAGATAAAGATTGCTCATGCAGAGTTGACTTATTTTGGCTTGCATATTGCATGTTCAAGTTACATGTCTGTTTGGCATTTTTGCTACAGGAACATGTTTTCCAAAATGATAAGCAGCTTTGGAGCAATACCTCTGCAAAAGCTGTTTCAGACATGTCACACAGTGAAATGTTCCTCAGCAGTACACTGTTGGAAAGCCAGCAAGATTGAGCCAGAGCACAACACTAGTTCTCAGTGAGGACAGGCTGAGCTGGATGCTTTTTTCAATCATTAGTCTGTTTCTGCTTGCTACAGCTTATGCACTGCTACACGGGATGAGATCAGTTGAATGATTTTCTCCATATTGAGTCCTGTCTGTGCTCTTGTTAGACATGTTCACTACAGTTTATTTGCTCTGATCACTGACCAGTGTGAATTGGGTTCATACCATACAAGCTGCAGTGTTTATTTGCTCATGCTGGCAATTTCACAAACATCATGAAAAATAAAGCATGTTTCAAACAGAACATTTGAAATAGTTTCAAAACATTTTCAAGGCAACAGCATTCAAATTTCAATACATACTTCTGTCTGATATATATCTGTACAGTTTAAAAACCACATGTACTCTGACTACACTCTGAATGTAATAGTATCTTACCCACATGTTTTTCTTTTTACATAATAATTGATGTGTACATGGTGATAAGTGAAGGGTGTGTCAGGTGTTTTTTTTTTTTTTTTTTTTTTGGCTGACAGGCATTTTATTTTATGTGAGCCTAAAGAAAGTTTTCTGTATTTGGTTGAAGCAGATAATAAAGTATTTTGAATTAAAGTGAATTGAATTGACTTTAGGTAATTGTACCACTGGCTATCATCCGCTATGTTCATATTTGATTATATATTAACATCAACCTTGACACAAGATTGACATGTATTACTGTGTTTCAGCTATTCATGTGTGTGCACAGTGTGTGTGTGTGTGTGTGTGTGTGTGTGTGTGTGTGTGTGTACACATAACAAGAAAATAAAAAGCATGGGCATTTTTACTGCAAATACAAGTGGCAGAGAAAACAAACATGCAGGATTAGAATAAATCGCACTTGAGCCATAGGTTTTGCCTCTTGGTTGACAGTTTTTTTTTTGTCAGAAGCATGTTTTAAGTATTTAAAACAAAGTTTAAAGAAAAGGTTTTAAATGATGGGCTTGTAGTTAACTTGCATTTCTTTCCCTCCACTGTCATGCATATTTTATATGATAAATATATCTTAATTGGAAAAGAAATACATGTATGTGCGCTTATTTTTCAACTTACTTCCAGGCCCCACCTACTGTCATCGATTTGTCCAGTGACAAGGCTAACATCTCTGGGGACTGCAGCAAATTGAACAGCTCAGTGACAATGACCGTGACCTTTGACAAAGAAGTCAAGTGGGTGTTGGTTTTCAACAGTACCAATAACCAGGTGGAGCTGAATCAGAGCGTGATCTTTGTTCCAGCTACATTGTTCAATTCCACTTCAGTGAACGGTAATGACAGTACCTCACTTGCCATCTGTCTGTCTCTTAATGTCAGTCTCTCTAATCTCTTCCTCCTTTATATTGACACATTTCAAAATCCCACCCTCTCTCTTCCTCCTTTCTCTGTTTACTTTAGTTCCAGCACTTTTGCTTGTCCCATATATAGCTACAGGTGTATGATTCACTTTTTACTACTCTACTCTGCAAATCCACATTTTAAACAATGAGAATGCTGACCAGTTGCCCTAACATTTTGATTTGGACACAGCTTAAAATCAACCTGGTATTGTCCTACTTCAGCAACCTAAATTCCTGGAGCTAAAAGCATGGTATATTTCATATCTTTTGCAATGCAGGCATGAAGTTTAGCATAAATAACAATCATTTGACCTTTGTCGTCCACTGTGAGTCAATAAATTGTGGTGTAAATTGCCTGAAAAACCACCGTCACAACCCCATACTAACCTGATAAGGATATCACTTGCTTTTCTACAACCGCAATTTTGGCAGCAGTTGTAGAAAAGCATGTGATGTTGTTATCGGGTTAGTTTGGGGTTATGATGGTGGTTTTTCAGGCAATTTCTCCACAGTTTACCTACTCAAGAGTTGATGAAAGGTCAAATCATTGTAATTTATGTTATACTTCTTCCAACATTGCATTATACACGAAATATACCGTGCATATAGCTCCAGGAATTTAGGTTGCAAAAGTTGGACATTACCAATCAACCCGATGTTCAGTAAAAGATTTACGCTTAAGGCTAAGCCTTTCATTTCGACTGCGGATATATCCGCGGTTTAGGGATAACTGCATAATCAGGTGTTGAGCCCCTCATTTGCATATGATTACCTCTCTTGCTAATGGCGACGGCCTTGATGAGTGTTGGAAGCAATTTCTCAGCAAGTTTGGCTTGATTTTTTATGCGTTTTTTGCGTTTTATAAAGAGAAAAGCTGTTGAACATGTCAGCATGGCTGCCAGAATGTACAACACAGAACTTACTTAGGCCCTTCGCTCCCTGTGGAGCATAGGCCATCAACAACGTTTCTCCACCAAACTTGATTCTGGGCTGTCCTTTCTGCATCACTCCAACTGGATCCCAGCCTCTTCAGTTCTGCTTCAGTGTCCTGCCTTCAGCTGTTCTTTGGCTGTCCTCTCTTCCTTCTCCCCTGGGGGCTCCAGGTCAGGGCCTGGCATGTAGTACTGGATGGTGATTTCATCAAGGTGTGGCCAATCCATCCCCATTTTCGTCTCAGGATCTGTTTCTCCACTGGTTCCTGACCGACCCCCTCTTTGCCACAGGTCCTCGTTTCTAATTTTATCTGGCCAGCATATCTTAAAAATGTGCCTCAGACAACTATTGATAAAGGTTTGGATTTTCTGTTGCAACTTTTTGTTCATTCACCAAGTCTCTGATCCAAAGAGGAGGATGGACTTCACGATGGAATTGAAGATGCATATTTTTGTTGTGGCTATTTCTTTGGAGGACCAAATATTCTTGAGGGTGATGAAGGCTGCTCTAGCTTTGCCTACTCTGGAATTGACATTCTTGTCAGTGCCACTCTGTTTATCAACAATGCTGCGAGATAGATGGAGTCAACTTCATGTATTGGCTCACCACCTGTAGTGACTGGGTTGTTGGCAGATGTGTTATCTTCATCAGGTTGGTTTTCTTGATGTTTATCTTCAGTCCAACCCCACGGGATGTGGTTTCTAACTTGGTTGTCTTGTCCTGCATCTGGCTGTGGTTGTGTGACAGGAGGACCAAATCATCAGCAAAGTCGAGAACATCCACTTGTGTCCAGTAGGTCCATTGTATGCCATTGTTCCTTCCTGCTTTAATGGTCTTCATGATCCAGTCAGTGACCAGGAAGACCAAGAAGGGCAATAGGAGACATCCCTGCTGGACTCCAGTCATTACTCCAGTCTTTACTTCAAAACTCTGACATCTGGCCTCTGTGCAAGACCTTGCGTTACATCCCTTGGTAGGTAATTTGGATCAGGGTGATTAATATCTCAGGGTCTATCTACACTGTTGAATGCTTTCTCTTAATCTGTGAAGTTTATGTACACTACAGGGGAGAGTTCCATTCCAGCGACTGCTCGACAGTGATGCGCAGGGTGGCAGTCTGGTCCATACAAGATCTGTTTTGTCAGAAGCCTGCCTGCTGATCTTGGAGCAAGGGTCTACTGCTGTCTTCATTCTCTCCGGCAGGATTCTAATTCTTTTCAGAACTTCGCCAGGTACACAGAGGAAGACGATTCCTCTGTAGTTAACACAGTTGGTGAAGTCTCCCTTTTATGGTAATTTGACAGTGACTCCCTCTTTCCATTCTTAAGGAATTTGCTCATCCTCCCAGATCTTGATGTAGAGGCTGTGAAGTATGTTTGCTCCTCTCATTACTCTTACATCAGGCCATGACCTCCTGAACTTCCGGCTGATACATATGTGGTCCATTTGGTTCTCTGTAATGCAATCAGATCTCCACGTGGTCTTGTAAATTTGTTTGTGGGGGAATATGCTGCCTCCTATTACCAGTTGATTGAGGAAGCACATGTCTGCAAATCTTTCTCCATTTTCATTCATCTGTCCGAATACCTGTGTTCCCATGACGCCTTCATAACCTGTGTTGTCGGCTCTGATCTTGGCGTTGAAGTCACCCATGAGAACAGTAATATCCTTTGCTGCCTGCCAGTCTAACAGACTGTTGTTGGTGGTAGAAGTCTTCTCTTCCTCGGCATCATTGGTTGGAGCGTAGCTCTGGATGATGCTCAGTTTGATGTTATTCTTCTTTGTGGCGAACTTGACAGTGATCATATGTGAGCTGACAGGTTCCCGACCAACCAGAGTGTTGTGCCTCCAGTGCCAGCATCAGGGCCACGCCTTCTGTGTGGGCAGCATCCTCTTCTGTTTGACCGGAATAGAGCACCATCTCCCCAGATGTTAGTCTCAGCTGGCCCACCTGTAGCCACCTTGTCTCACTGAATTCCAGGAGAGAGATGTTGTAATTTCTCATCTCCTGTGCTACCTGGGTGGTCCTCCCTGTTCCCTACATTGTCCTGATGTTCCACATAACAAATGTTGATGGTTTTCCTGGGAGTTAGAAGGGGAGTCGGCCTTGCAGCTTCCTTCCAGCTTTCACTGCACTGCGTCGTGAACCTTCCATATGGAGGACCTTCCTCTCCCAGGCCATGTTGGTTTCGAGCGTCGTTGATGCTTCTGTAACTCGTGGTTTTTCTAGATAGGGGTGTTGCGCCTATGCAAACCCATAAAGAGAAAAGCTTTATAAAGAGAAAAGCTATTGAGCATGTCAACAGGCTGCCAGAATGTACAATACAAAAGAGCTGGCTAGAATTTTAATTGATATTCCGCACAATGTCAACAGTAGCAACCATGAAAATGTGATAGAAAATGAAAGTAATGTTGTTTTTGATTAACTGAAATGATTCTGGTTATCTTGATGATTGCATACTACAGGGTACATCAACAGGAAGGGGGCGGGGTTGTGTCAGAAGTCAGAACAGAAAAAACAAATATTTTAGATTAAAGCCTTCATTTTGGGGTTTTCATCTACTATGAAACCCTCCAGATGAAAGGTTCAAGCTGATATATTGTTTACAGTGAGTTTCTGTGTTGTAATATTGTTTGATAGTGTTTGTGGGTGTTTGGATTGGAGAGGGAGGGGGGGGGGGGAGTGAGTGGTTATGTATAGTTTTTATGTTAAAACACGATAGTGCAGGAAACAACATAATTGCACATTGTTGTTGTGTTTAACACATTTGTTAATATTTTAGCACTATCTCCACCCGTAAAGAAACAAACTTAATTTTTCTTCTTCTGTTTTTTCAAAATATTCAGTGTTTATTTTCCTGAAAATATGAGTTGTCTTCCACAGTTGAAGTTATGACAGTTATATTCTCCATTCATTTTCGTTAAAGAAAACATACTGTTTCATACTTTTCAGCATGATTTCATTTTTTGTGAATTTTTTATTTTTTGGAGGTTGGTGATTATTTTGCAAAAAATCACATATCGTTACAGAAGTGAAAGTGTTAACTTAAGCAAGCTGCGGAAAGCTTCAAAGAATCGACAGTCAAAGATAACCCTTTGACTTTCAGAACTATTTGCAATTTTTGAAAGATAATTCCTCAAACGTAGAAATCAAAATAAATGTTCAAAAGATTAGGGTTTTTTGAAGGAAAATGAATGGAGAATATTATCATCAGTATATTGCCAGGATGAGATAACTTCTGATCAGGGGAAGATAACAAAGATTTTCAGAAAAAGTACTCAAAATATGTTTTTGTTTAAATGAGAAGAAAATTGAATTCTGCATGATTTTTGTATGGCAATAGTGCTAGTATATTTGCAAATGTATTGGACACAACAACCAAGTGCGATTATGTTGTTTTCCTCCTCTATCATGTTGTTTTAAAGATAAACAACATATAACACACTCACCCCCCGTAGCTCCCCACATACGCCCTTCCACCCATACACAGGTCTACAAATAACATCACACAATATTACAATGCAAAATCTCATTGTAAACACTATTTCTAGCTTCAATTTAAGGTTTTCATTTACTGTGAAAAGCTCCAGACATAAGTTTTGAGTAGAAATACTTATTACAATGAGCTTCTGCATTGCAATATTGAGTATTTTTATACACCCACTTCCAAAATGACCCCATCCTTTCCTTTAAGTTATGTGTCAGTGTACTTTGTAGCATATAAAACTCATCAGGATAACCATAATCTCTTAGTTCAACGTCATCATCCTCACTTTCGTTTTCTAACATACATGTTTTTGTACAGTTTGTTATTGTTGACGTTGTGTGTATAGAAAACCCCCCAATATTTTAGCTTAAAAACTTCATTTTGGGGTTTTAATATACTATGAAACAGTCCAGATGAAAACTTCAAGCCAAAATATTGTTTGCAGTGAGCTTTTTTGTTGTACTATTGCGTGATACTGTTTTTGAGTGTTTGAGTGGGAGGATGTGTGCGTGTGGGGGAGAGGGGGGGTGGTTGTTTATGTATAAAACATGATAGAGAAGAGGAAAGTACATTACTGCACTTGATTGTTGTGTCTAATGAATTTGCTAATGTTCTTGCACCATTTCCACCCTTTAGATAAACTTGAATTGTCTTCTTTTCCCCCCAAATATTTTGTGTGTTTTTTTTCTAAAAATCAGAGTAATATTCCCCTGATTGGGCGTTTTCTGATTCTGTCAACATTGAACTTAGGACAATTATGTTTCTCAGTTTCCTTCAACTCAAGAAAACCTATACTTTTACAAAAATATTAGCATGATTTTAATTTTTGTGATTATTTTTTTAGTGGGTAGTGATTATTTTGCAAAAATCACAAAAAGTTCCAGAAGTGAAAGGGTTAAGGTGATTGAAGACTCAAAATCTGAACAAGGGCATTTATGTTTATTATTCTGTTTGTTGATTTAACTATTTTTTTCTTTTGGATGTTTTTGGTTTATGTTAGATATTGAGTGAATGAGCCAGTGAGCAAAGGGAGAAGATTGTCACACAAATATTATTGAATTTTTATTATTGCTTGCAGGCTCGCTCACTCTCTCCAACACCAAGCCATGGGATATGTTGTCAAGCAATGCTTCCTTCCTGTGTGATACCCAGCAGCCCATCCCTTTTACCCCAAAGGAGGAAGGCAGCTACACTTTCACTGTCTCCCAGAACATCACCTACATGCATGCGCAAGCTTTTAACCTAAACAATGGCAGCTTCAGTCCTGGTAGGTGATCGATTGTAGATACACGTTTTACCTACAGTATATTGTAGGTCAGGCTCTCTGAGCAGAAGCTGAATTATGAGAAGATAATTGAAATTTACGTGTTCTGTAATGTGCTTAGTATTTGTAATTTCTGGCCAATCAGGTGAATGTCCAGAAAAAAGAAAAATCTTGTATTAGTCACATCAATAAATTTGTCATTGGTCGAGTGTGATATGGGCATAAGTTTGGCCTGAACACCCAAATGGGCGAAATGATTTTGACCTGTAGGAATACACGACGATGTACAGCAGCAGAGAAGCAACCAGTGTGAAGTAAGATAAGAAATGCAAAAAGGAATTTGCTGCTTTGATGCACAGGTATCAGGAAAGAAAAATGGCATTGGAAAAGAGGACACTGTATTTGTGAACAGAAGGGAGGAAATACAAGAACAGAGACTACTGCTTAGTACAAGCTGTAGCTACTTTCAGTTTCTCTTCTTGGGTGGAGTAGTTGCACAGGACAGGAATCAGACCCCTGTCATGGTCTGCACTAGAGGGTCACAGAAAGTATGTTAGATTAAATTTAATTTTAGAAATAAAAAAGATCCATTGATCATGTATAAGCCGCATGCATCCACTCATCTACTGAAGTCCAGAAAAATCCAAGTCCTCCATATTGATTGATGTAGAAAGGGTCTGTTGACCTTGGAATTTTTCAGTGTAGAGATACATCTTCTACTCTTCGTCTGCTCTGTTATCTGCTTTTTCAATAGCTGGTACAGTTTATACCAGTCCTAAGCTTTGACTTTTGAGTTGAACTTGCACTGTTGTCAAGCCCCAGTGGATAAACTTGTAAGATCAGAATCCAATCTGCGAAGTCTGCTTCCAGTCCTTGATGCTGCCTTGCATTGTAGGTTTAAAAAGATTTTCGGTTTTCTTGTTCATTCTTCTGATTTATCTGTTTTTCTACCATAAATTGACCCTGACATAAATGCAGGTGTGTTTTTTCTCGCACCATGTGTGAATCTTGATGATGTTCACTTTAAGTTTGATGTGATAGCTGATTTTGTTTTAATTTGGTACAGTGGTGAACATTTGTAAAATTGAACAGTGGTAAGGCTTAAGCATACATGTAAGTGTTGCTGTTAGTGTGAACATGTGCATCAAGTATGTTTTCAGATTCTTTGTTAAGTGTAAGATGTGGCACCAAGTGGTGGTTGGAGTCTTATTTTTCAGACACAGAAATGCGCATACAGATAAGGGTCAGGGCCATATTGGCTGGAAATTATGATAGTTGAGTTTAGATGATTTATCACTTTAACTGTTTCAGATGTGTGGACACTTCTACAAAATATACACAAGCATTGAAACAAGTATGTCCACATTCATTTAAGGAGTTTGATGGTGGATGGTCACCAGAGTCTGTCAAAGTAGTGAACTTTGTATTGGTGTAACCATATGTCTTGATGAAATAAGATGACGCTTTAAAAGAATCTGTGTCCTTCATCATTGTGTGAGATTGTTACTTAACTGCCAGTGTTTTGTGCAGCTCATGAAAAGAGAAACTGAATGAAATAGCGTGCAAATGGTATAGAAACTTGAGGTGTTTCCAAGTGAAAATCAGTGATTTGATTAATCATGTTTACTGATAGAAAGTTCAAATTACAGATTTAATTGCAAGGCAACAAGAATAGAATTTATAAAAAAAAAAAAAAAAAGTCAGATCATCACCTTTACAGCCATGTGGATGGAAGCTTAAGTGGTTAAAAAAATTAGGTAATGTTGAGACGCGACTGCTGATTATCTGACATTGTTGGGGGAACAATTACACCACTTTCTTAACTTCATCCATCCTGATAGTTTCTCATAGTTTCTGTGTTGATCTGATGTATTCTTATGCCAGATATTTGTAATATGTTACTTTGGTCTGAGAAATATGTCATTTAAATTAAATTTAAAGATTCTTTACACAACGAGCACGCTTTTGATGAGAAATGCCAGCGAAAGAAGATTCACTCCTGTGATGAGGTGGTGTACAGATGTGCCCATGGCCTGATGTGCCGATCAGGGTACTCTGTGTATGTGTCAGTGTGTATACACAGTGCTTGACAGGGAGCACACACAGCATGAAGATGTACAGCCACTCCTTCACAACTTCACTGGCTCCCAGTCTCTACAAGAACACAGCATAAAACATCCACTCTTTGCTTCAGCTCTCTTACCCTACTTTCCTGTTTGTCTTTCTGATCTCCTTCAAATCTATACCCCTGCAAGACAACTGCGCTCTTTAGACAACAGAACCATCACTGTATCTCAGTCCAGAACAAAGACTTGTGGTAACCGCTCTTTCTCTCACTTTGGAACAACTGTTTGGAATCAGCTCCCACTCACAGGTCGTTACTCTGAAACGCCCTCTTTGTTAATCTGAAACCCCTTGGAATTGTCCTCAAGACACACCTTTTCAGACAGTCATGCAATCTCCTATGAAAAAGTGGTGTGCATGGGTGCATGCGGTGTGTGTTTGTGTGTGTGCATGCATGCAGGGTTTATATTCTGTGTGCGCGTGATTGTCTGCATCTGTGCATATGTTTTATTCACCTGCAGGTTTTTACATATCCAGTTTTAATCAATAAACATAGTATATAAATGTTTACATGAGAAAAACCTAACAGGAACTGTTTGATGATGCTTAATGTTGTAGTTTTACTGGGTTGTTTATCTGTGTCCATTTTTGACTCACTTGTGTGAACAAAGTGAGTCTGTGTTTTAACCCGGTGTTCGGTTATCTGTGTGTGTGTCTGTGGTAAACTTTAGCATTGCCATTTTCTCTGCAAATACTTTGTCAGTTGACACCAAATTTGGCATAAAAATAGGAAAAATTCAGTTCTTTCTAGTCATCTTGTTTAAAACAATATTACACCTCTGGGATGGGCACAAAAAAAATTAAAAAAGAAGCCAGATTATATGCAAAATGAATTTACTGTTATATATATTTATTTTTTATTCTCTAAACTTGGCACTTTGATCCAATATTCTGACACAGTAACAAGAGCAGTCATTTTTATCATTTTTTGTTCAAACAGGTAAGTTTCTTTTGCTAAGCATGGAAGTTATATTTCTGGTGCATGTCTTTGGTGCAGATAGTAAAAAAAGGGAAATTAATCAGTAATTAATGCTAGGGGGGTTAATTTGCTTTAGTTTAAACTGATCTTTCTCATCTTAAACATTACATTTTGAAATTATACTCAATACATGAAAAGCTTGTGTGTTTTACTCTCAGTGTACAGGGCTTTCACTATGTTCATTCGCCCAAGTGGTCTTTTTAGGAAAATACTAAAATCAACACGACGAGTGGACTTTATAGATCTGTTGGCTGAGCCCTGAAGGTAATGGGCAAAAATCAATTGCGTACACATATTCATATACATTCAAAGCGCGTGCTCATATTCTTCGCGAATGCGAACGACGCCATTTTGTTTCAAGTTGTTGACCTGCCTGTTCAATCCTATATTCAATCGACAGTACACAGTAACATGTGATGGAAAGTTGGAGAAGGAGACTGTTAAATATTTATTCAGAGAAAGATTTGTGAACGCCTCATCACTCACTGGATTATGCCCCAAACTGCCATAAAAATATCAACAAAACAATCAGGCAGCATTCACAGTTTAAAATGATAAACCATGAGAGTTAATACCCACCAAAGACCAGCAACCAGCCACTCTCAAGATCCTGACTCTGGCCATGATAGAGGAGTCCTACCCAGCCAGCTCCTGGACCCATGTATACACGGACGGATCAGCGGAAGGACCCACACAATACGGAGGCAGTGGTGTCTACGTCAGATTTCCCGATGGAGAGCACAGCAGCATCGCACTCCCTGGAGGAAAGCTCTGCTCCAATTTCAGAGCTGAAGTCCTGGCCATCAAAACAGCAACAGAATTCCTCTCCTCCTGTGGAAAGCCCCTTGGCAGCATCTCCATCTTCACTGACTCCATGTCCACACTCCAGGCCCTTGACTCCCCTGATCCTGGTCCACTTATCCAGTCCCTTAAGGCCTCCCTCAAAACCCTTACCCAAACAGCCCCAACGACCCTCCAGTGGGTGCCTGCACATGTAGGCCTCCCAGGCAACGAGCGTGCAGACCACCTCGCTAAGGAAGGAAGCCAGCTCACACAGCCAACTATTCCTGCCACATATGAGGAAACAAAAACTCTCCTCCGCAGCAGATTCCGAAGAGGCTGGGTCACCCTGAACGGAGGCTACCAGGCACACCAAGATCCCATCAGGACACTGGAGAGAAGACACCAGACTACCATCTACCGCCTTCGCACAGGACACTGCGGCCTCCGAGCACACCTGAAGAGGATTGGAGTGGCAGCCACATCCCTATGTGATTGCGGCCAGGCTGACCAGACCCCATCCCATATTCTCCAAGACTGCCCCCTGTATGAGAAGATGCGGCAGCAGTCCTGGCCTGGGGGTGCTGACCTCAACACCAAGCTCTGGGGGACGGCAGCCGATCTTCACCGGACGTCCGAGTTTGTGGCATCCCTCGGACTTCGACCCTGACTGCGTAGCTGTCGAACGCAAAGAAGAAGAAGAAGATACCCTTGATGAAACGTAAAAATTTCCAGTCTTGACTTTTCTCAAAATTAAGTCCTTTTCACTTCATACTTTCATACGACATTTAGATGTACTTGTACTTGGCTCTACATGTTGATGACATGATGTCTGGTTCTTCGCTTGCGAAGATCAGTGGGAAGTTCCCACCAGGGATGGGTGGCATGCCTTTTGATGACTAATTAGTCCATTCCGTGATCTGCAGAGTCTGTGGCATTGTGGGCAGGTGTAGATCTGGCCTGTGTTGTTGGGTTGCGGACCTGGGTCTTTCCTTCTCCTTTTTCTCCTGGATGTTCATTTGTCTGGTTTCCTCAAAGTGTTCGGTTCCCCTGAGCGTTGAAGATCTCCAACTACCCCTATCTGATGCTGACTGCTCCCATGTCTTGGGGTTGATGTCCGCTTGGTATAGTTGCTTCTTCAGTTGGTCCTTGGATCTTATTAGTTTAACAAAATACTCAATTTTCATATGAACTTTAAAACTATAAAACTAGAATGAACATAAAAGAGAAATTGAATCAACTGTGTCATACATTCCCGGCGGGTGTAACTGAACTTGTACATCTATATAGATCCAGACAAAACGGCTAAATGTTGCAGTGTGATTGTGGCGATAGCCACGTCTCCTTTACTTACCACGGACTTAAAAAGAATTCTTAATTGCCCTTAAAAATTTTCTGAATGCCCAAATTACACCAGAATAATATGATTTAAACAGCGTTCTCACTGCGAATACCGCAATCGATTTATCGCCCTTAAAAAAGCATGTTTAAATGTTAAAATTTTGAACATCAGTTAAGGAGCCATGATAGTGTATTGGGTTTCTTCTCATCCGAACACGCGCGGTTCAAATCTGCCTTCGGGTTTTTTTTTCTTCATTTTTTTTTAACCCGAAACTTTATAATAACAAATACAGAACACATTTTAAAGATTAGATTTTTTTTTTCTTGAAAGTGTATCACAAGTGAGTCTTGAAGGCCTTGGCTCTCTTGTTGTTGTTTTACATCTGGGGGGAGAGGGCGGTGAGGTATGTGTGGATGGGTGTTTGAATTGTCTACAAATTTATTTATGCATTTAGTTGTTATTTTTACATTCTCAGTTGTTGTCTTTTTAATATTCATAAATATAATGTGGATATGTTTCTGGGAGGAATTGCTTTTATCATGTAATGTTGCAGTTGTCTTTTTCTTTTATTTCTTGGTTGTCTTTTTTTGTGTTCATCTGTGTGTTTGTGTGCATGTGTGTGTGTGTGTGTGTGTGTGTGTGTGTGTAATTATAAATTGCCTGCATATTTTTGCATTTCAGATTTTCCAGTTTTAATCCATAGATCATTAAGTGCTGTGTACACATTTTTCTATGGGGAATGTTCAGTAAGAACTGTTTGATCATGTAATGGTGTAGTTTGTTTGCTTTGTTGTTAATCTGTGTGTGTGTGTGTGTGTGTGTGTGTGTGTGTGTGTGTGTGTGTGTGCCTGTCTGTCTATCTGTGTGTGTGTTTAGATTGTCTAGATTTTTGTTGTTGTTGTTGTCTTTTTTTTTCTTGTTTTCAACTTTTTCATATCTGATACATTATTTGATTCATTTTATGGGATGGTCTCTTTTAATTGTCCTCTCTTACTTAAGTTTCAAATAATGTGGGTACGTTTGTGGGGGTGTTTGAGTGAATGCATTTAGTGCTGTTGTAAAGCGCATAGAGCTTCAAGAATATGCAGTTACGCAAGACGTCTTAATAAATAAATGAATAGACACATACACACATGTAGTATACACTAATGCATACAGGTGCACACCCCCCGCCACTCCCATACACATTTTATCATTGTCCACATCCACACACACACAGCCACACTGACACACACACACTGACACATGCACACGCACACACACACACACACACACACACACACACTCTCACACACACAATCACACACACACACACACTCACACACACACACACACACACACACACACACACACACTTCCTGCGTCATTCGTAGAAGCCAAGAAAATGTTAAAGTTAACCACAGACTTACACAGACATTTTGTCATAACATAGATACTTTGTTTACACACAGTTCAAAATAAAAAAGCATTATTTAAACAATTTTAATGTAACCAGTTTCCATGTCAGCTCATTTCTACTGACTATTAATTCAAACAGAAAAGATATGAAGTACACTCTATAGTTCTCTTCAAAGTCCAGGAGGAGGAACATTTCAAGAGTCATCACCAGTATGGTTTATGTGTATGTTATAAACGAATATGATATTGTATGTGTGTGGCAAGATAAATTGTGTTTGCTTTGTGCGACTGAACATAAATTGGTGCAAACTGATTTTCTGACTTTGAAAAAATCTTGCTTTCACCTGCATTGGGATTTGAATTTTTTTCTTTTTGTCTTGAATTCAGTTTCATTAAGTTGTGTCTGACAGCATAACACGCTGTTTCTTTGGTGCGGTTACAAGATAACAAAATTAAAATAGAATTATTTAAACAGATTATGCAAACTGCGTAAGTATATTCATTGGGTCAGCATTAAAACTGGGGTATGAGGATTGCTGGAACAGACTTGTTAAATGCAGGAATAAGCAACACCATTTGCCTCGAGGTCCGTTTCTGAAGTCAGTATTCATCACACAATCAACACATTTGTTATGAAGCATCCCAGCCACAGACTCGGACAGATAAGAATAGGTTAGAACTTGAAAAGATATTATCCTAAGATTTGTTTTAACGTCGAACAACTAAATACTGATAGATTTAAAGCAGCACTTTCCTGAAAAGGGTTAAGGAGGGAAAAATAAAAGAAATTTGATTTTGAGTTTTGAAGTGATTTGTGTTGTAAAATGTTGAGGAATTTGGGTGGAAAATTTAAATGATTATCCACTCTATACTAAAGACATTGTGATTTGTTTGTACAGCTGAGCACTGTGAAAGCGATAAGACATCAGTGGCTCCCACTACAGAAGTGACTACAGTTCCGGCTACCACAGAACCAGTGCCGACTGGGAAACCAGTAACAGCAGAAACTTTTGTGTTGAAGGATTCCACAGGTGTTGTTTGCTTCAGACTGGAAGCTGGCCTGCAGTTTGCAGTTCAGTATGAAACCACGGACAATGAAACTGTGGTGAGTTTCAGATGCAGTTCACAAAATCATGAAAATGAAAGTGCATACACATGTGCATATGCTGACACACACAAACATGCATACCCTCATGAAAAACACACTGTCACAAGAACATGCACCCTCTGTGTGTGTGAACTGACACAAACCAAGGTAAAAAAACAAAACTGCATATTATATATTATTTGATATTAATCCATTCTTTTTGTATTCAAGCATGTTTTCAATGAAGCCTCTAGAGTTTACAGACTCAGCTGGTTTCCCTGTCATACTTCTGCAGAAAAACAGAAAAATATGCTGATAAAGGAAATTTATCAAAAGGGATTCTTGTTTTACAAATTTGTTGTTTTTATATATATATTTTTTTTTCTTTTTAGACTTTCTGTATTTACAGTGAAGGCATCTCTTCTTTTTCTACTGTCTACTGGTTGGTAAAGATGGCAAGGTGTGTTTTTGAAGAGCTAGCAGGCATCAGGATTTTTCTTTTGGCAATGAGAGGTCTGCCTCTAAACCCTTTCACCTCCAGGACTATTTGTAATTTTTATCAAAAGATCACCAACCTCACACGCTCACAGACACACACACAGACACATACACAGACACACACACAAACACACACACACAAATCAAATTATTGCTCGGAAGTATTTAACCAGTTGAGTACCAGAGAATTTTGTATCAAAAGAAAAAGAAAAAAAATGCTTTCCCCTTGCCAGGGAATTTTGAGGATTCAGGGGTAATAAATTGAAAAAATTTTTCTAGCTTAAAAATAATAGGAGATAAATTGAAAGTAAATGTTTTTGTGAAGGAAATTAATATGGATTCTAAATTTGGGCTTTTCTCCCCAATTATTTTGATTCTAGATAATAATTATTCAGAGATTTTAAAGTGAAGATAATGATTTTTATGCATCTAATTCTAATTTTAAAAGTATATTTCTGCCTCCACAGATTGACACCCAGAAAGAAAACAAAAAAATGCAGCTGTAAATAACATGCTTATTGTCTGATAATACATGTAGAATAAAATGAAAAGGGTTTTAAGTTCATGATAGCAATAGCAATCACACCACTTGTAACCAGCCATGTAGGTGAATAATTGTCCCAGCAACGACATATGTGGGTTTGGTCAAGATGAAATAGTGTTCACAGAGAGTGAGTGTTTTCCCCACAATCTAAGAGCCTCCCCCTTTAGGGGAGAGAGTGCTTTGATGATGATCCCTTTCCCCTGGTTGTGACTGATCCGACAAGGTGTCAGCTGTGCATCCGCTTTGTCTTCTCTATAAATAAATCAGTCAAATGATAGTGTAAAAAGTTTGAAAGTAAAAAAACACAAAAAAAAACACCCCACGTGATTCCCGTCTTTTGTCTGTCAGCCCTGGGATTCAAGAATGTGGATTATTGGCTGTTTCCATTCCCAGCAGTTGATCACTGTGAAATGACAGTTGACTGTTGATGGCTTTCAACCTATTGTCTTACATCACTCCTCTGTCTCTCCTCCCCCTCTTCTCAAATTTCGTGAAGTGCCATGCCTTCACTGTCAGTCATGGTCACTTGATCAGAACTTATGTTTGATTGGATAGATGGACCGAAAAAGGGTCAGGTGATGGTGTTAGTTTTGTCTCTGTCCTTGTCACCACGTTCCAGTTCAGATATATAAAAAAAAACAAGACAGATCCATCTCTCATGGTTATACTCATACATAATCATCAGCACAGCTTGCAGAGTTGTGTAAGTCTGCTGACTGGTACCGCTCTCGTCACTTGATGGCATGTGAGGCAAACTCTCTTTACACACACGCTCCAGGTGGTCCATTTAGCAAATGTTTATTGAGAAAAAAAAGAGGTCTTTCACCTGACGAATGTTCGCTTGATTAGTATTTGTGTTTATAATCCAGACTCATTGAACTAACCATTCAGTCTGTTTTTGTTATCATACCAGACTCCAATGAAGGAAAAAATCTAAATACATGTAGAACGTCAGTGGACATCTTACAGGCTCTCAACTGGTTAAGAATATGTTCATTGAATGAAAATGAATGGTTGAAACTTGAATATTCAGAGGATAAAATAAAATTGATACTAGTCATGGGTAGATAACCAAGATTTTTAGAAGAAAAAAAACTTTAAATATTTTTGGGGAAAAGTATTCATGTCTATGTAATTTATGGGTGGAAATGATACTAAAAAAAGTAAAATATTTGCAAATGTTTTGCAAAATTGTTTTCCTCCACTATCTTGTTGTTGAGGAGCAAGTTGGCAGAATGGTTAGGACATTTATCTACCAGTACAGTGTCTGTGAGGGTCTGGGTTTGAATCCGGCTCTCGCCCTTTCTCCCAGGTTCGACTGGAAAATCAGACTGAGCGTCTAGTCATTTGGATGAGATGATAAACAGAGGTCTTGTGAATTTGGTTTCTCTATCACTGAGAAAATACTTGTCAAAAAGCGGTTCACTTTTTTGGGGACACCCAATATATGCATGCACTCAAGTCCTGACAAGCACATTTGGTAATACTTCTGTCAGGCATCTGCTTTGCAAATGTTGTGTAGAATATATTGATTTGTCTAAACACATTGACACTTCATACAGAAACTGAAGCTCATATTGTTTACTACACACCCGCACTCACGCATGCATACACCAAATCATACTATATTTCAACTCATTATAGGCAATATTTTGGTTTGCAGCCTTATCTGGGGGGGTCCATAGAAAATGAACGAAATGAAGGCTTCAAGCTAAAATAATTGGGTTTTTTTCTATGCTCATTTCCAAAACAACAATTCTTACCTGTTGATGTCCTTGGTAGCTTGTCCTCATCAGGATGATCAACAACATTACTTTTGCTTTTTTACCATGTTCATAGTCGCTACTTTTGCTGTCCTGCGGCAGATCAAATAAAATTCTAGGCATCTTGTTTGCACCGTTACATATGTACTTCATGGCAGTCATATTGACATGCTCAACAACTTTTTTGCTTTACAAAACAAAACAAATCTGACCCAGATCTAGCCCAAACTTGCTGAGAAATTGCTTCAAACACCCTGCAAGGCATTTGTCATTTGCAGATGAAGATTCGATGATCATGTGACCACCCTGACTATTGATTATACAGTGGCCCCTGAACACAGTGGCTAAAACAGCAGCTGTGAGTGTAAGGCTTAGAGAAATATAAGATTCAGTTTTCAGTTTGAACCACCACCTGTTTGTGGTAGTTGACCTTGCGTTTGGGAAAATTGCTCAGTATATTGTTAACTCCTAGGCTGCCTATATGACAAGATAACTCGTCAGCGCAACTATGTACGCTTCACTGCCACAATGACGAGACAACTCATCAGCAAAATATTCGGACTTTTCCCTGGTTTGTATTGAGTTCATTGACAAAATACTGGTAGGTTTAGCTTGGAAAATCTTTCCAGATTCTATTGATAGCTAGAAACCACATCTATGTCATGAGGCAGTCCTTTATTGGAATGATTTGGTTGGGTTACTGCCGCAGTGTTTTACCTGTCCCCTCGCTCGCTCAGCAAAATGTTGGACATTGTGCTCAAGCTGTGCGATTGTGGTGCACTAAAACCACCAAGATCGCTTTCTTTAGCTGATGCTCAGAAAGAATTGAAGTGTAAATTCAAAGAAGACAGTGATGAACTTTTATCAGACAGTTCAATGGAAAATAATGGGAGCAATGAAGAGACTGGCCAACATACAAGGATCACAGATGACAGAAAAGCGACTGAATTATCAGTGGTACACACTGTGAGCGATATTATTGGCACTGAGCCAATGCAGTCTGATGAGAACTGGATAAAGTGACTGGGTCAGAACGGTGGAAGAGGAGGCGGGTGAAGGCCAAGGAGGCGTGGCCTCACATCTGTATATTATCACTTAGAGTTGCACAATAAATTGTGTATATTTTTCTTTTTATTTTGGTTGTTACAGTATAATTTGTGTACAGGTATTATCCATTTGTCCAGAAAATGTTATTTATTGTGTAAATCACCTGACTATTGTTTGTAATAAGCAAGTTGAAAATGACAAAAAACAAAACACTAATTTCAAAACAACGCATGTTATTGAAAATATACAAAATTGGAAAACATCATGTGTTTTGTATTCTTTTTTCATTTACCTTTCAGAAAATATATACTTTTATGGGTCTCACTTGAGTAACAAAGCGCACAGTATTTTGAAAAAAATATATACTCGTGAAAAAACCCAGGCAAATAGATTTCACTTAGATCTTATTTCCCCAGCAGTGAAAGGGTTTATCTTGATTTCAGTGTCAGTTCATGTCAATTATGTATTTAGGTGTATAGTATAATAGAAATATCAACAAGTGGGTGTTTTTCTCGTTGTCTTGATGATACATATAGATGAGTTATCAGTTCCAGCAGTGTGAAGACATAAAAGTGAACAATAGTGTTTAGTTCACAGAGCACTGTTATTGATTATTTTGTGTTTATTTTTCTTGTGAACATATTCCTGAGAAAATTGTTTCAGCTGGGTCTGAGGATATAGACGTTGAACACCCATAAAGAGTATTTGTATTTTATCTTGTCCATTGTTTAAAACTTTTTTTCCTCCAAAATTTCATTTCATTTCTCACTTTATCTCTTTTAATTTAATTCATTAGTTTGAGCTAGATAAAGAGACTTAGGATGAAATTGGTTGCTGGTGAGAATAACTTGAACAGACTCTGCAGAAAATTAGTGTATATCATTTCTTGTGTTTGGCAGTGTCAGAAAACATGATGCTGTTTTTTTGGTTTTTGGTTTTTGTTTGTTTTGTTTTGGCTTTTTTGTGCTCTTCTCTGTGAAGTGATTCTGCCTGATATTTTATAAGCCTGTTTCAGTTGCTCACGTGTCTGTCTGTGGTAAAATCTTAACGAACTATTTTTCTATGGAAATACTTTGTTGTTCAGACACTGAATTTGGTTTAAATACAGGAAAAAAGTCCAGACACCAAATTTGGTTTTAGAGGGGTAAAGTTCTTTTCATGTACACTACTACTAATAATGACAATGCACTGCTGGGAAGCATGTGTTTGTGGCTTGTGACTTTTTTGTTTTTCAGGCCTGTAATCTGTTTTTGAAAAGAAAAGAACATTTAATGAAATGCCAAGAAGACTTTTCATGTTTTGAATGAATAACTTACAGTTACTAAAGAATGAAACAAAAATATTAATTCAGTTAGTACTGCCAGTTGGCTCCCCTGACTTTCCCCACAGATGACCCATTTGTATGGGTAAGAAAAAAAATGGCCAAAAAACAAATTTTAGAATGAGTCAACTGAAAAATTCCAAACTGATCAGTATCATAACAAATTTATCGGGGACAGAATATAAGACCTTCTCCCTTCTTATGCTATCATACTGTGATATGATGAAAGTATCCATATTTTTTGTTTGAAATTTGCACACACTGATGACTTATAAACGAATCCAGGAAAGCATGAAGAGTTTGAAACAGATTAAATTCAGAATGTTATAAAGCCAAGATAGGGCCGCTTTATTTAATTCTGTTGTCTGCCTTGTGACTGAGACGAAACTGGGTAAGATGCTATTGTTGACGCGCACTGTTCATGTGAACCAGTCACCACAAAAATAACTCTACTGTTCGTGAGCACAGCAACACACACTGCATTTATTGGTTGCAGGTGAGAGTGGAAAGGTCAGTTAAGATATACTTAATTTATAACATCATCATAAATGCAAATTAGGTGCCTTTCCAAAAATTCAAAACTATCGGGGTCCTTTATCTGAAACGGTTGTAAACAGTAGGGCCCCGATCAGGGCCCTTCATCCGGAGTGAGTTAAGATATCTTTACTCTTGCTCTTCATCCTGTTCATTCTGCCATCTTGCAGGCATATGATTTGTTTAACAAGTGTTAGGTTTTTTTGGTATGAACTTTCCAAGGTGGAATAAAGTCTGGAGAAAAATAAAAACATTGATAGATTCGATCCTGACATTAGCACATTAAAACAGTGAAAGGTTGATCACTGTTGATAGACTTTGATGTACATCCCAGCACATAACTTTAAGTTGACAAAAACTCACTTTCAAACACAGAAACAGGTTCAGAACTGATACTTGTTTTAGACTGCCTGTGCTGAGATTGTGGCAGACGAATCCAGGTATTGTGAATGAGAGACTCATAATCAGTGGCGTGGGATTAACAGTAATGCCACTGAAATAGTGCAAATGATGATGAATCCAAACCAACCAACCAAAAAAAAAAGGGCGGGGGGAACTACCATATTTCTGTTTGTTTCGCAAAAAAAATGGGTTTTACCGTTTTTTGTGCGTGTGTGTTTGGGGCAGTTCTCCAACATGATTCCCATTCCTGACTCAGCGGATGTGACTGGAACATGTGCCAGTGACTCAGACAACACTGCCACCATAATCATCTCTGGAACAGATTATAACCTCACCTTTACGGAAACTCGCTCAAAGGGCAAGGCCTCCTCAGCGGTCAAGCTGTCTGTCCGTTTGGATTCAGTCAGTTTCCCCAAGGCTGCCAATGGTAAGACTGGGAAGAAGGGAAGGAACAATGTAAAATCCTGTAGACATCAGTGTGATAATGTTGATGGTGTATTTGTGTGTATACCTTCTTATTAGTTGCTTGAAGTAGCTTTTTCTGCACAGATTTTCTTAACCTTTAACCGCTGCTTCCCCCCCACCTCCCTCCCTCTCTCTTTAAATTTTTTTTGGTTTTTGTTTTTAAATTTAAGTTCTGCCCTTCGTCTGTGTTCATATCTTTCTGTCAACTCATTCTGCCTACTCATATTTTCACCAGTACTTCTTCAGTGATACAGTTTGCCCTTCTGTGAAATAGAAAAACAAAATCCATGTGTATGTATGCACTAAGTTAAGTATATCATTCATGTGTATTTGTGGTAAACAGTAGTAAATTCATTTTCTCAGGAAATAATTTATCAACACAAAATCTTGATAAAACTTAAAAGAAATTTTTTTTTCTACAAATACCAGTGAGTTATATTTGTGTAATTGTTACATATTAAACCATATTTCAAGATTGTGAATGGTTTATTTTGTTTAGCCTCCAGATCTACAAAGTTTACTTGGGTAGTTCCAGGTTTGTTGCTCAGTTAGCATTTCATTAAGTTGTGGTCTTTAGACAGCATGGTATTCTGTTTCCTGTTTGCAGTTAAAAGAAAAGGAAATACTGTACAGACCACACAGAATGACACTACACAATTAAACTATTTATAGCATACTAATATTTTAAAATACTGAAATGACCAGAAGGAACATGCCGTACAATCCAGCTGCCAAATTGGTAATTGGCTTTTTTGTCTGCCATCTTGTTTGAAAAGTCGGTCACTGTAGGATTTATGCATGATTTGTGAAGTATATAAATAGTTAATGGAAAAGACAGAAAAAGGTTTAAAAAAAAAAAAATGTTTAAGAAATATGAACATGTATATAAGTTGTTTGGATATTTGTGAAATGCAGATCAGATGTCGCTAAGACTTGTGCAAAATTAATTTATTGACGGTGAGCAAACAGTATAATTTTGGTGATGATGGTTGTGTGTGTATGTGTGCAGCTAGCCAGATAGTATCATTTGAAAAAGCCCGTACCTTTGAACTGAGCTCAGCCGACACGTTCTACAGATGTGACACAGAGCAGCGACTGACATTTAACAATACCGGAACCATCATCTATGCCAACAACGTGCAGCTGCAGGCCTTCAACCTGAACAATGGATCTTTCTCTGGAAAAGGCAAGTCTTTCCAACTTTTGGGGTTAGACTGGCTCATATATGTGTAATATTCACCGTACTGAGAATATAGAAAATTGCATCACCATGTGCCTTAAACTTTCCAGAACTGTCAGGATTGTAGCTTATGCAGTTTTCCCTGCAGGAATTTTTAGATTATTCAAAAATTGAAAAATGCAATTTGCTTTGATGCTTAATATTGCCCTGCCTTTTTTTTTTTTTTTTTTTTTTTAATAACTTTATTTTATTCAGTTTTGAGGATAATACATGTAAAGAAACAGAAAAAAAATCAAACAAAAATTATACAACAAAAAACATATATAAACAAACCCCCAAAAAACAGATTAAAAAAAAAATTATAATAGCAAATAGTATCATTAAAAATAAGTAGATAAATAAAATGCTTATAAGATATTCTGGCCTTTATTGGTTGCAGCTGGTTATCTGAACACTTAAAAAAAAATTTAAAAAAAAACTTTTTCAGCGGCGAAAGACAAAAATGAGCTGACAGGGGAGAGGAAAGCTCCAGTTGTATGCACACTTAGACAAGTGTTTTGTGTTTTTTAAATACTTTTTTCTTTTTTAAAGTTTTGTTTGTGTCAGTAATATATAACCCAAGACCATGCTAGCAGTCATTTCATGGTACTGGCATTGATACACATTTGTTATTGTTGTGACTGCAGTCATTGAAAAAAAGGTTTCTTTAATTTATTTATTTATTATTATTATTTTTTATATACTTTTATATTGGATTTCAGTTTGACCAGTGTATGTGTGTGATGTCTGAGGGAACAAACAAAACAAAACAACAACAAAACTGCAACAAGCCAAAACTGGGGGTAATTTAGACTGACCCTCAAAATTTGTAAAATGACCCCAAAAAATTTGAGACAGAGGGTCATATTGACCCTCAAAATTCTAGGTGCACGGAGAGCACTGTTATTGATATTTGCATTTTTCACAAACTGGGAAAAACATTTGTGCTTTTTTTGTTTATGAAAGCTAATTTCCAATATTTAATTGTTTAGAATTTGTTACTTGTGTTAGTCATCAAAAGGTATTGCACATTGAATCATTATTATGATTATATAAGTTCACGCACTTCACACACACACACACACACACACACACAAACACACAAAGTGTGCATACACACATGCACCAGATGTGTGTGTGTGTGTGTGTGTGTGCTAAAACTAAGAGAGGGAGAGAGATGTGTAATGACAAATGTGAACAAAGTTGAAAGAGCTTAATGATGTGAAAAATAATATACTCAGTGGCCATTGATCCCCACCTCGTTTCGTTTTTCTCCTTTTTTTTTTTAAATGTCAGTTTTTGTTTCTGAACTAAGTTGACAATAGCAAACCAATCTCAGTATGATAGACTGGTTAAGTCATGAGAGGGCTGTGTGGTGGTTATTTCTGTCTTTGTCATGAAGAATAGTTTTGTTCTAAATCAGCGATCCCTTTTTTAAAAAAAATCCCATGATGTTCATAACAATGTTATAAAATGCAAAATGATGCTTTTATTTTTCATTTAACGAGTTTTTCATACAATAGTTCAGACTAGAATGAAATGGCACAAATGCAAAACACAACTGGTAGAACCATGTGTCAGTCACTTCGTCAATTGGTCAAAGCTTACTCCATTTATCATGAAATTGGAATGATCCTATGGATTAATAAGCTCTAAAAACTACATGGATGAATTAATCATGAATCGATCTGTAAAACTAATAATGCTTACCGAGGTGATATTTTATCTGGACAACAAAAGCACTTGAAATGTTAGCGTCATCACTTGTTGATTTCACAGTCGAGTCCGTGTGAGAATGTGTGTCATGATTTGCAAGCATGCTTTTCACTGGCTGCGCTATATGTCAGCGCCTTAACCTTTGGTACCATTCGAATCAGCGAAAAATAAGCTTTCTATCGCAATGAAGCATTAGGGTGTTTTAAAACTCAGAAAAAATCCGTCAAATGTGTCCCAAAAACTGGATCGGCGTGCTGGCTGTTTGTTATAAAATAAATGATTAAATAACTGATGGTAAAACTTATTTAGGTTTCGGCCTTGCGGTTTGATCTCATTTGAATACTGTGAATGGAAAATTCCACAACCCATAAAAAAATCAAAACAACCAACCCTCAAGCAATGCGATTGTCTGCCATGGCGTAAGCACGATACGGGATGAGTTTCACCAGTTGCGGCAGGCAGTTTTCAGAATGAATACACCCTCAAACCCGCACACAAGGAAAAAGCAAGTGATGAAAGATTAATGGCTTATCTTTATTTTCATTATTTTTTTTTAACAAGATCAATACACAATTTCACATGGAAATCAAGTGAAAAGTGACAAAGTTTTGCCAATTGCTGGCTTTCCCACAGTCTGTGTATGCGGATGCCAGTACCTACATAAAGTCTTTGTAGTTATTCCTATAATAATTATAGTATAAATGAAATTTATTGAGCTCATGTTTACAAATGAAATGTATTTTTAATTACACATACTTAAACCATGACCCAACTAGTGCAGACTCCGGCAGGGGTCTGACATTCCTGTTCTGTGCAAACTACTATCCGCCTATGTGGAGAAAACGAAAGTACCACGGCCGATAACCTCCCAGAAGTAGGTAACCTCCCCTTTGTCCCCCTGGCTAGCGCCCTCTTTTTCCGGCAGCCATCATGACTCCTGTTCCTGTGCTCTCCATACGGCTAAGTATTTTTGTATTTTCTGTCTGTCAATTCTCTGGCATTCTTGTTTTTTGTCAAATTTGTCTCCAGCCAGGTCACATAATTATGTAGCTCGATTGGGCGATCGTGCTAAAATTAAGGCGCGATCGCAATCGATTCGCTGACACTCTGGGCCCTCTACTCCTGGCCCTCTCAACAACGCCAACGCGCCGCCTCCTCCACTTCCTCCGCTCCCTCCGGTCAACTCCAGACCTCCACACCTCCTCTGGTGACTTTTAGAGGTTTGTTGCCACACACTCAGGTCAATGTTGCCTTTAATGTCATTTTTATCGAGCCGCGAACGCACTCGACGCAATTCGCGTTTTCTCGCCCCTGCCAGTCGGCAGTGTATGAGTCAACCTCCTCTATCTCTTTACCCTTACCCACAGTTGCACCAATGGAATGTGCCACAATCCCTTTGGGGAAACAACACCAAAAAAAAAAAAAAAGAAAAAAAAAAGCAGCTTGTTTTGGATCCGCACGTTAGACTGGGCCCTTTGTGCGATGCATCCGTGGTGGCGGCCGTGACATCGGATCACGCGACGCCCCACACGGCATGCCTCGACCGTCTCGGATCCAGTGGCAACCGAGGCGCGTAGGGGTGCCCTCCCCTGGTGTAGGGAGGAAGGTGGGCCACTAGGGGACACGCTTGCCCATACGCGTGCACCCCCCCCTCCTTGTCCGGAGCGCCTGATCCAAGGGAGGCAATCCCTGCTTCACCCTTGCCAGTGACTGCCGCAGTTATTTCCCTTGCACCGGCACTGCTCCTCGCCTACAGTGCAGGTGCGTGCACGGTCCCACCACGCTATGCGGTGATGACCCCATCTGCCACACCGCCGATAGCTGCTGTTTCCCATCCACTGATGGTGTCTCAGCAAGCTGCTCAACCAAACAATCAGCAACTCATCGCTAACTTGCTGCAGCAATTATGCACCACTCTGCTTCCCCGTGCCACACCTTGCGCCTGCACCGACCCTCGCCCACAGAGCAGGTACATGCACGCGCCATTTGAACTTCGGCAGTGCTGGATTCTTCTGCCTCATTGCCTAACTCTGCCGTTAACCAGAGTAATATCGGCACTTCCACGTTGGAGTGCCTCTTAATAACTTGACCCTGCCTCTCGGCAGTGCTCAGGCTGATCTTGTCTATCCCTTTATCCGTCAACACACAACAGCTGAATGTCGGTCCTCTCGCAGGAGCTATTCGCAAGGTTGGACCGCCGTTCAGCTACAGGGAGATGCACATCCCATGGCAAGCCGACGGACTTGTCACCCCCTCGTCCACGATGCCCATAACACTGGATTACGGCGCTGTCATGCCACATGCCCCGACCGTCTCGCGTCCGAAGGCGACCGATTCGGGTTGGGATGCCCACGGCACTAAGGGACATAATAATTATTCCCCTTGCGGCCGTTTTCGCCTGTGTTGGTTACGGTGGCATCGAACCACGGACTCTCACACGCAGCATGACACTCCTCCCTCAGGACCCAATGAGAAACCGGAAAAACATTGTTGGTGGACAGCACGGGGGGCAGGAGTGACATGCTATGTCAGCGAAAGTAACTACAGCGTCAAGCGCCTTGGTTACAAATGCGGAGTTGCCTCCCTTGGTGCCGATAATCGTCAAGAAGGATGGTATCTTTAGAGCACATATCCCCTGGTGCGATGTTGCCAAATGTCTGCCCTTCTATGCATAGGCAACATGCCAGTGCTGTCTTTTTTGGCAACAACAGAAAAGGTGGGGGGTGGGGGGGGGGAGCGCCTATCGCCTGTCAGCTCTCATGGAGGAGCTCTGTAGATCTGGCTGCCTAAGGTAAGCCCAACATGGTGGCCTACCTCTGTCTCGTGCCACAGTTTCCTCTAAACACATATACCACTTCCACTATCGGCCCACAACCGATGTGGAATCATCAGATCAAACCACATGTGCACCTCCTTGCATTGACGCTCAACCGCACTCAAGTGAGACAACCCTATAGGGTATGTGTTTCCTTCCCTTTGATTCGAAGGGCTCTCAGTACAGTGTGGATTCAACACACCGACCCAATTTTCCTTGCGCTACATTTATCAGCACAGCTGTGGTCCACAGACGTCTCCCACAATACAGCTGCAGACCTCTGTTTTGTTTGCCCGCACCAATATTCTTAGGTGACACAGTACACTCTACCTTCATCGAATTCTACTTGAGGGACGTCTATTGTTTTAGGGATGATGGCTCAAGAGGCGTTGCCTCTGCAGTGGTCACACAACAGGCCATCACAGCGCACTGGCGATAGAACAGGATTGAGACTTGATGCCTCCTCAGCCAGAGCACATGAAGTCAGAGCATGGTCCTCTTCTCTTGCCTTAGCGCACTCAACACGGCTGCAAGACATGGATGCTGCATACTGGAAAAACCCTGCTACCTTCATCGACTTCTACCTGAGAGACGTCGCATGCTTGCGGGATGATGGCTCAAGAGGCATTGCTTCTGTGGTAGTTGCACAACAGGCCATCGCAGCACACAGACAGTAGAACAGGCGAGCCCTCCACTTTTTTGAGCTATTCTGCACTAGTTGGGTCACGGTTAAGTATGTGTAATAAAAAAGAAATTTTCTATCTGAAATTACGTTTAAATAACGTACTTACCGTGACCCAAATTTAACACCCTCCCGTCCTCCCCGCTTCCTGTTCTCCCTGCTCACTGCGCTGGTGATGGCATATTGCCGTCAAAAGAGGGCGCTAGCCAGGGGGACAAAGGGGAGGTTACCTACTTCTGGGAGGTTATCAGCCGTAGTACTTTCGTTTTCTCCGCATAGACGGATAGTAGTTTGCACAGGACAGGAATGTCAGACCCCTGCCAGAGTCTGTACTAGTTGGGTCACGGTAAGTATGTTATTTAAACGTAATTTTAGATAGAAAATTTTCTTTCTATTTTGTACCTTGCTTTTAGATATTTCTGACATGCGTAAAAATGTGGTGGATTTTCATTAATTTTACATTGAAATGAAAAACATTACCAGCAGTATAATGAAATCAAATACCCTTTCTGATTCATATATCAGATAATTTCTGGACCGGTTGATTAGTTCAGTGTTATCTTTTAACATTGACACAATAGCTACTTACCACATGTTCATGGTGCTTCCAGAAACTGTTAACATACATGTATACATCTTCAAAAGATGTGTTCCAAAATAATTCTGTTCTCATTACAGAACAAACATCTGTCACTGGCCTTTATTTCCATTCTGGCTAATACAGTGTGCCCAGTCTCTCTTTGTTTACAGTTCCAAATATTTTCAGGATTAAAAGGACTATATAACCTGTTCATTTAATACTTGCCAATAATGATTTGTTTTTGTTTTTTTTAATTGTTATGATATAAACAAGTGCTTGGAAATGCTTGAACTGTGCTCTAACTTTGTTAGAAAGCCTGAAGTTTATTTACCCCTAGGCTGCCTATATCATGACGAGATAACTCGTCAGCGCAAGCATATACGCTTGCTTCGCTGCCACAATGATGAGTTAACTCGTCATTGAAATATTCTGACTTTTCCCTGGTTTGCATTGAGTGCGTTGACAAAAATGCTGGTAGCATTAGTTTGGGGAATCTTTCTAGATTCTATTCATAGCTAGAAACCCATCTACAGCATGAGGCAATGGCTAGTCCTTTATTTGAACGTTTTGGTTGGATTACTGCTGCAGTGCTTGCCTGGCTCCTCTCCTTGCTCGCTCAACAGAATGTCAGACATATTCAAGACATGCGGTCATGGTGTACTAAATAAACCAAAATTGCTTTCTTTAGCCGATGCTCAGAAAAAATCTAAGCGTAAATTCGAAGAAGACAGTGATGAACTTTGGCAGGACGATTTGTTAGAAAATAAAGGGAACAATGAAGAGACTGGCCAAGATCATTGAGTGATGCTGACTGTACAGCTGTAGCAGACGATAGAAAGTGACTGAATTATTAGCAGTACACTGTGTAAGCGATTTTCTTGGCAATCAGCCAATGAGATCTGATGAGAACTGGATTAAGTGACTGTGTGCAAGAGGGGGTGAAGAGGAGGGTCGTGGAGACTGAGGGAGTGTGGCCACACATCCATATTATCACTTGGAGAAATCACACTGCATTGTGTATCTGTCTCTTTTTTTTATTATTGTGATTGTTCTAGTATGATTTGTGTGTGCAGGTATTATCCATTTGTCCAGAAAATATTTTAGTGCAAATCACCTGACTAGTGTTTATAATGAAGAAGTTGCAAATGAAAAACAAAACACTGATTTCAAAAGAACAGCATGTCACTGAAAATATATAAAATGGGAAAACATCCTTTGTTTTGTATTCTTTATTCATTTACCTCGCAGAAAATGTATACTTTTATGGGTCTTTCTCCATTAACCCCTAGGCTGCCTGCATGACGAGATAACTCGTCATGGCAAGCATGTATGCTTCGCTGCCACAATGACGAGATAACTTGTCATCGAAATATTCTGACTTTTCCCTGCTTTGCATTCAGTTCGTTGACAAAAATGCTGGTAGCTTTAGCTTGGGGAATCTTTCTGGATTCTATTCATAGCTAGAAACACCATCTGTGTCATAAGGCAGTCCTTTATTTGAACGTTTTGGTTGGGTTACTGGCCACAGTCTTTGCCTGGCTCCTCTCCTTGCTCGCTCAACAAAATGTCGGACTGACTCTGTGCTCAAGACTTGCAGTCGTGGCGAACTAAATCAACCAAGATTACTTTCTTTAGCTGATGTTCTGAAAGAATTGGAGCATACATTCGAAGGAGAAGGCAGTGGTGAACATTTATAGGACGATTTGATAGAAAATAAAGGGAGCAATCAAGAGAGTGGCCAAGATACAAATATCAGTGAGTGATGCCGGCTGTTCAACTCTAGCAGACGACAGGTCACCGAATTTTTAGCAGGACACCGTATGAGCTATTTTCTTGGCACTTGGCCAATGCGGTCTGATGATAACTGGATGAAGTGACGGTGTGAGAGGGGTGAAGAGGAGGGGGGTGGAGACTGAGGGGGCGTGGCCTCACATCCATATTATCACTTGCAGAAGTCACAATGCATCTATTTCTTTTTCAGTTTTTTTTATTTTGTGGTTGTTCTAGTATGATTTTGTGTGTGCAGATATCCATTTGTTCAGAAAATGATATTTTTGTGCAAATTACCAGACTAATGTTTGTAATGAACAAGTTGTAATGTTTGTAATGAACAAGTTGAAAATGTGACAAGAAACAAAACACTGATTTCAAAACAACAGCATGTCACTTAAAATGCATAAAATGGGAAAACATCATGTGTTTTGTATTCTTTATTCATTTCCCTTTCAGAAAATATATACTTTTATGGGTCTTTCTCCAATAACAAAGAGCACAGAATTTTTTGAAAATTTATACCCGTTTTTTGTGAAAAAACCCTGGCAAATAGATTTCACTTAAATCTTATTTTCCTGGCAGCGAAAGGGTTAACAAAGAGCACAGAATTTTTTGAAAATATATTCCCTTTTTTTTCTTTAAAAAAAAAAAATTTATTATAGAAAACTCTGGCAATTTTCACTTATTATTTTCCTGGCAGCGAAAGGGTTAACAGATATGTCCATTCCCTTTACATTAACTCAGAACATTAAACAGCACTGCTCAGATGTGTCATGAAAATAAACACTGGTGCATGATCATGTTTAGGTGAAAGAATTAAAATAGTGATTGTGAATTTTTTAAAAGTGACTGATGATTTTTGACTCACTTGTGTAAACAAAGTGAGTCTATGTTTTAACCCGATGTTCGGTTGTCTGTGTGTGTGTCCGTGTGTCTGTGTGTCCGTGGTAAACTTTAACATTGACATTTTCTCTGCAAATACTTTGTCAGTTGACACCAAATTTGGCATAAAAATAGGAAAAATTCAGTTCTTTCCAGTCATCTTGTTTAAAACAATATTGCACCTCTGGGATGGGCACAAAAAAATAAAAAAAGAAGCCAAATTATATGCAAACTGCATTTACTGTTATATTTATATTTTTTGTATTCTCTAAACTTGGCACTTTGACCTCTTATTCTGACACAACAACAAGAGGAGTCATTATTATCATTTTTGGTTTAAACAGGAACTTCTTTTGCTAAGCATGGAATTTTTATTTATTTTGCAAACGTTTTGGTGCAGATAGTAAAAAAGGGAAATTACTCTGTAATTAATGCTAGGGGACTTAATTTATCACAAGTGAGTCTTGAAGGCCTTGCCTCTCTTGTTTACTTATGTGGAAAACATAGTCCCAGATTCAGTTGTGAGTGTGTATGTTTGAATGTATGTTAGTGGTAAGCTTTTACAGCTTCATTTTCTTTGAAAATACTTTGTCAGCACCAAATTTGGATTAAATATAGATGAATTGTGAAAGGCATGGGAGGGGTATTATGGGCTTTGGTTGGGACATATGGTGGTCCAATATTGGTGTTTGCTGTTGCCTTTGTTGTTGTTTTTTTTACACTTTTGGACCAAACCACTGCAGATTGGTCACTACTTAGAAAATGTATTTTGTCTGTCTGTCTGAACTCATATTGAATAATTAACTTCATGATTTCTATAAGTCAGTTTTATTTTCTGATGTTGCAAAACAACTTCATGATTTCTACAAGTCAGTTTTATTTTGTGCAGGTAATTTTGATGTTGCCAGCCAGCACTTGGCATTATGTTATTATTAGTTAGTTTAGTTATTATTATTATTGTTGGTTCTTTTTGTTTTTTGTTGTTGTTTTTTTGTTTTTGTATTTGTGTGTGTGTGTGTGTGTGTTTGTTGGGTTTTTTTTACAGATTTTTTCCCCATAAGGAAATGAACCAGAGCAATGAAGACTTTGCTTCTCATATTTTTTTCCCCCATCAAGATGAATTAAGTGGGTTTTTTGTTGTTGTTTTAATGTATACCTCTGTGCATAGGTGTGCGCTGTGAGAAGGACCCCAAACCCAGCCCTATGCCTCCAGCCAGCAGCCCTGGGGACAACAGCTATTTTGTGAGGAAAAATGATACTGTCATCTGCATTTCATTGAAGGGGGAGATCTTTTTCACCAATGTCACGTACACGAAGGTAATCAGAACACCATATGCCAGTGGATAGCTCTGTTTTCCTTTTTCTTTGTTTTTTCATCATGTTTTTGTCTTCTATGTTTGTTTTAAACAATATTATGGAAATACTTAATTGTGTGTCTGTGTTGAATGTTCCTTTTGTTTTGTGTGAAACATTATTGAATTAGATTAAGGGGATTGAATTGTAATATTGCAGTGAAACTAACAGCTGTGAAAGAGCAAAGATGTTTATGCCAAGAAGTTGAACATGTCCACATAATCACCTGGTAGTAGTCTTCTGTTGTCCTGTGTACATCACTAGTTGTCACCTGCAGCCCAGCCCTGTGGACATCACTAATTGTCACCTGCAGCCCTGTGGACATCACTAGTTGTCACCTGCAGCCCATCTCTAGTTGTCACCTGCAGCCCTGTGGACATCACTAATTGTCACCTGCAGCCCTGTGGACATCACTAGATGTCACCTGCAGCCCAGTGGACATCACTAATTGTCACCTGCAGCCCTGTGGACATCACTAGTTGTCACCTGCAGCCCTGTGGACATCACTGATTGTCACCTGCAGCCCTGTGGACATCACTAGTTGTCACCTGCAGCCCTGTGGACATCACTAGTTGTCACCTGCAGCCCTGTGGACATCACTTGTCACCTGCAGCCCTGCAGACATCACTAGTTGTCATCTGTGGACATCCCTAGTTGTCACCTGCAGCCCTGTGAACATCACTAATTGTCACCTGCAGCACTAGTCGTCACCTGCAGCCCTGTGGACATCACTAGTTGTCACCTGCAGCCCTGTGGACATCACCAGTTGTCACCTGCAGCCCTGTGAACACCACTGATTGTCACCTGCAGCCCTGTGGACATCACCAGTTGTCACCTGCAGCCCTGTGAACACCACTGATTGTCACCTGCAGCCCTGTGGACATCACTAGTTGTCACCTGCAGCCCTGTGGACATCACCAGTTGTCACCTGCAGCCCTGTGGACATCACTAATTGTCACCTGCAGCCCTGTGGACATCACTAGATGTCACCTGCAGCCCTGTGAACACCACTGATTGTCACCTGCAGCCCTGTGGACATCACTAGTTGTCACATGCCTGTTGCCCTGTACACATCATTAGTTGTCACTGTCATGAAATTGTCTCAGTGACAGACCTTTTTTTTAATTATTGGCTAAGCATCTGTTGCAAAGTTTGGGTTTACTGGTTATTGTATGGCATAAGACATTTTATTTCTAGCTGTAGGTCATTGGCTCTAATTTCTGTTTAGTGATTGGGTAGAATTTTGTCATCCTGATTGACCAGGGTGTGAGCTTGGCGATTGGAGGAGCGTTTCAGCAGGATGTTTGGAGTCACCTGTAATGGCAGATTTGCTGTAGATCAGATTTGTTCCTCAGTCAAGACTTTGGGCTAACTGGGAAAAAAAACCTGTCTGGTTGTGACTTGGGCACACAGTTGGGCCCAGCTTTCTTGGTAGGGAGAGGCTGTGTAGTATTAATTATTTGCTTTTAGTGACGACACTGAAGGTGGTATGAGACAGAGAGCTGTGTTCTTCACTTCAGTGTGTGCAACACAATGGCTGGCTCAGTGAGCATGTTTTTGGTGTATTCCACTTAACAGTTGTTCCAGAAATCTTCAAATAATGGTGGTGTGCATGGTTCAAGTTCTGTAATGGGCTTCTGTATTGCAAAATTCAACAGACTTTAATTTGCATTATTTGGATTTCTGCAGATGTCATATTGCATTATGTTGAACTGTTGGAGTAAGATTGGAGAGAGAGAGAGAGAAGAAAAAAAGTTGAAACAGCTGAGTTAAGGCATGTGAACACATTTCTGACAGCTTATAGTTTTTTGCCTAGGAAGAGAGAGAACCTGAGTGCGCTGGTTCGAATCACGGCTCAGCCGCCGATATTTTCTCCCTCTTCACTGGACCTTGAGTGGTGGTCTGGACCCTAGTCATTCGGATGAGACGATAAACCGAGGTCCTGTGTGCAGCATGCACTTACCGCACGTAAAAGAACCCACGGCAACAAAAGGGTTGTTCATGGCAAAATTCTGTAGAAAAATCCACTTCGATAGGAAAAACAAGTAAAACTGCACGCAGGAAAAAATACAAGAAAATGGGTGGCGCTGTAGTGTAGCGACGCACTCTCCCTGGGGAGAGCAGCCCTAATTTCACACAGAGAAATCTGTTATGATAAAAAGAAAATACAATAAAAAGCATGGAGTTTGCTTAGCATGTTACGTATGGCTCACATCATTGTCCTCCATTATTGACAATGAGGCTTCATGATGTGTGACTTGTGAAGAATCCTCAGCATGAACATCAGAAACAAATGTTCTACAGTTGATTCAGTGAACCTTTTTTATGCATGTGTGATGCTGCACAGGACAGTTCTTATGATTTTCATTAGATCTTATTTTATCATGATTTTGGACCGTACTTGGTTACACCTAGTCTTTTAGATTGAAGAGTCCAGTTTGGATAAGTTTTTAACTTCAAAATTCAATTTTATGTATGGTTTCATACATATGCGGTCAGCAGGTGATTTGCAAGATAAAGTGACTTTGATACTTGTCTGTTGGAACCTACAGAGAGATGGATCCAATGTGACCATTGACCAAATAAACATCCCCGCCATGAACGAATCCACACAGAATGTGTCCTTCAATGGCTCCTGTAGCGTGAATGGGAGTGCTGTCCAGCAGCTGGTGATCTTCTTCAATACCAACTGGACCGTCACTTTGACCTTTGGCAGTGCTGACAAGGAGTCCTCCATGCTGTCAGCAACACCACCCAAGGAGTTCAGTCTGCAAGCAGTCGAGTTCCGGTATCACCTGCGGCCAGATATTTTTCCTAATGCCACCAACCAAAGTGAGTGCATGTGTATTCAAGAAATGTCTAGCCATTTTTTGTTTTTGGTGGTTTTTCTTTTTTCTTTAAAAAATTTTTTTAAATTTATCATCATGTGCTACCACACCCTTTTTGCTCACGATTATTCCACTCTCCCCTTCCTCTTGCAGTGGAGGTTCTTTGAAACATGATATAAACTTGTTCAACGTAAGTTTCATTACGTGTGCAAATGATTGACAACCATTGCTTTCAGTTCATCCTTTATTATTTACATTAGTGTAACCTGTTCTGTGCCTATGAGACATGAGCTGATGCTGATGCTTCCCCAGTGCCACAGAGATACCACAGATGTATTTCCATTTGTTCAATTTTTCCTTCATTTGAGTTTGGTTCAATGAACACAAGACTGAATAGTCAGCTTGACTTGTCTGTTGCATAAAGATACTTTTTAAAAGAGCATTCTTCAGGGGGAAGACCACTTTCTTCTTAAAAACAGTTTGCCAACTGGAGCACATGGGAGACCCATGAAAGGGTGTTTGCCTCCATTGCGAAAAAGGCATCATAAACTTTGACAAAGATAGTACCCCCAGTCAGCTGAATTACACAACTTTGCAGGCTGTGCAAATGCTCATGGGTGGGTGTATTGATGGAGATGGATCTCACTTCTCTGATTAGTTACAACATGGTGATGATGACATTGATGAAACTGGCAGCATTTGATGCTTGTTCAGCCCATCTTTTGAAGCAGACAGCATTTTGAGTGAGTGACATTGACTGGCAGTGAGAGGGTCAGAGTATGTGTGTGTAGTGCAGAAAGAGGGGGTAAGATGAGAGGATGCTGGCTACTTGAAGGTGTGGAAGGGGGTGAGGAAGAGAGCATGGTCATGGACATCAGTGAGCTGTTGCTTTCATTGAATACTACAGCAAAATGAGCAACAGCCAATAATCCATAATTTCATGAAACCCAGGATTTAAAGTGCAAAGGACAGGAAACATGTGTTTAAATTTTTTCACAATTTTGTCACTGATCAGATGACTCACTTGTATGTGGAGGAGGAAAACCACCATGCTCAGCAGACGCTAAAGTTGACCCATTTGCAACCTGGAAGGAGCGCGTGTCAACACAGACCTTGCTCCTCTTTAGGGGAGAACTCTTTAGCGTAACAAACTTAGACTGCTCAGTTTTTTTTTATAACTCTTCTGTCTAGGCACAGAAAATCTGTTACTAGATTTACATAAAAAAAAGCATCCATTTTCTGAAAGAAAAAAAAAGAAAAGCTTATGTGCTGTTCTATATCGTTTGCTGATGACATTTCAAAAAATGAAAACAGGAGTTTTCTTTCGAAAGTGTTGTTTGTAGACCCTGTAGTGAAGACTTCAGGCTTTTAGAGGAGAGTGGCTCAGTCAGATCGCCCAAATCAATCTCACAGGTTTCCTAACAGTTGTTTGAAGTCAAGCCCACAGTTGTATAATTGCCAGTCATGACAGAAGGCAATCCTACATGGCACGTGTTTTCACTGTGAAAAGCAAATTACACACTTGCGCATACCAGTGCACATGATCGCCATTCCTGTCAAGCCCCTCGGGCTGTTGGAACATCTGCTTGACCCTCTGTCCATTCAGCAAAAGCTACTAACATTTGCCACTTTAGACGACATCAGCACAGCTGTAAACATTCCACTGCCATAGTGACGAGATAACTCCTCATTGAAATATCCAGACTTTTCCCTGGTTGGTATTGAGTTAATTGATGACGGGTGTGATTTTTGGCCATGTTTTGCCTGGCTTGTCACATGCTCACCAAAATGGCAACATTCAGCTAAAGCTCTGTGATTGACTCGCACCAAAATGACCAAAATTGCTCTCTTTAGCTGATGCTTAGATAGAATTGAAGCATCAACCAGAAGAAAAAGACAGTGATGAACTTCTGTTGGACGATTCAATACAGAAAATAAAGGGAGTGATGTAAAGATTGGCAAGATCGACAATCAGTGAGTGACACTGTATATAGCAGACTCCACCCACATGACTGACGGTGTGGGTGACCAAAATAGAAGCAGTGGGAGTGACATTCTTGGCACTGAGCCAGTGTAGAGGAAGTGTAGAGGTAGAAATAGGGTAAGGGGACTGAGGGGGAACTGGACAGAGTGTAGCAGTTCACTGTTCAGAGAGGGGGAAGAGGAGATAACTCGTCATGGCAAGCATGTATGCTTCGCTGCCACAATGATGAGATAACTCGTCATCAAAATATTCTGACTTTTCCCTGGTTTGCATTCACTTCGTTGACAAAAATAGTGGTAGCTTTATCCTGGGGAATCTCTCTAGATTCTATTCATAGCTAGAAACCCCATTTACGTCATGAAGCAGTCCTTTATTTGAACATTTTGGTTGGGTCACTGTCCTCGCTCGCGCAACAAAATGTCGGACTGATGCCGTGCTCAAGACATGCGATCGTGACGAACTAAATCAACCAAGATTTCTTTCTTTAGCTGATGCTCAGAAAGAATTGAAGCGTAAATTCGAAGGAGAAGATAGTGATGAACATTTATAGGACGATCTGATAGAAAATAAAGGGAGCAATCAAGAGAGTGGCCAAGATGCGACTGTCAGTGAGTGATGCCGGCTGTACAGATGTTAGCAGATGACAGAAGATGACCAAATTAGCAGCAGAGCGATATTCTTGGCACACAGTCAACGCGGTCTGATGAGAACTGAATCAAGTGACCGTGTCAGAGGGGTGAGGAGGAGGGGGGTGGAGACTGAGGGGGCGTGGTCTCACATCCATCTTATCACTTGGAGAAGTCACAATGTATTGTGTATCTGTCTCTTAAAAAAAAAAAAAAATATATATATATATATATATATATTGTGGTTGTTCTAGTATGATTTTGTGTTTGCAGATATCCATTTGTCCAGAAAATATGATGTTTTTGTGCAAATTACCTGACTGTTTGTAATGAACAAGTTGAAAATGTGACAAAAAACAAAACACTGATTTCAAAACAACAGCATGTCACTAAAAATATATAAAATGGGAAAACAGCATGTGTTTTGTATTCTTTATTCATTTACCTTTCAGAAAATATATACTTTTATGGGTCTTTCTCCAATAACAAAGAGCACAGAGTTTTTGGAAAATTTATACCTGTTTTTTTTTTTTTTTTAAACCCTGGCAAATAGATTTCAATTAAATTTTATTTTCCTGGCAGTGAAAGGGTTAAGGGGATCAATGTAGGGCCAACAAACAGCATTCAGCCCATCATTCACGACTTCTCTGATGACAGTGGACCGAGAAGAAATCTGCACAGGACAGACTGCATTGACTTTTTGTCTCTTATTGTAGATGATAATCTAAATCAGAAATTTGTTGAGGAAACCAATTTGTATGCATAGCAGACACTCCAACAGGTACAGGCAAATCTAGGAAGGCAGAAAAAAGGTACTCCAGACTATCAGCATGGACAGATCAAATAAATGTTTGAAATGAAACAGTTCTTGGGTCTGACTTCACTGGGCATGATGATTTTTTTTTCAAGAAAACTGATTTGACTGAAAGCATTGGACAGCCACATCTATATTGTTACCATTTTGAATAGTCACAGTGGTTCATGTATATCTCTTTTCTTTTTATTTAAGTTGTTTTAGTATATTTTGTTTGTACAGTTATCCATTTGTCCGGAACATATATTGCTGTGCTTATGACATGGTCGTAATGAGCAAGTTGAAAAATTTACAAAATTCAAAACACTGATTTCAGAACAATTGTATGTCTTTGGAAAAATACAACATTGGAAAACATAATTTTTTTTTTTCCTGTTTTTGATTCATTTACCTTTCAGAAATTTATACTTTTATGGGATCTTCTCCGATAACAAAACACACAGAATTTTTTGAAAATATGTACCCGTTTTTTGTGTGAAAAATCCCTGGCAAATAGATTTCTCGTAAATCTTATTTTCCAAGCAGCAAAAGAGTTAATATGTATTGATTTATAATTGCAGGGTTCTAAACTTCTATATGGCATAATAAGTACTCCCAAGACTGTAAATTTGATATTAAAATATTTGTCTTATCCGTCATCCTTGTCTGATCTTGCTGTCATCATCCATGGCCCCAGTCAGAGTGATGATGAAAGAAAAATAAATTAAGGAAAAGAAAAAAGGGAGTTTGGTGTGTGTGTGTGTGTGTGTGGTTTTTGCTGTTTTTTTGTTTTTGTTTCTTTCCCCCCCAAGAAAACAGTTTGTTCAACTTTAAGAGAAGTGTGTGAAATTGTGGCACCAACTAGTGATATATCGCAATAATTGTTGCTTATTTAGTGAAAACTTTGGTGCATACTTAAATCTGAATGATGATGATATTGGAAAACTCAGTTCTGTGCCAAAGCACTTGCTAAATCAACTGATAGATATGGTATGCCATCTAAAATTCTGTGGTTTACAAGTCTTAAGATAATAGAAATGTGCTTGTGTATTTACTAGATTAAATAAAAATCGGGTTTTTAATTAAATGTTTTTATTGGATACACGTCTTGAAATATTGTTGATGATGCCATCATATTACTAACTTGGTGTTATCAAATTCACTTATTACACCAAAATACAATGATCATGTTAGATCTGCTGTTAGTTTATTCTTACAAAGTTTTGATAAATAATAAATATGCTTGCAGTTGAAGTAGCTTGTTCTTACAAAAGTATTGACAAACATGCTTGCAGATCATGTTGTGGTTGCCAGTCAGACCAACATCACTGGCTTCATGAAGGGCTCTGGTGGTGGATCATACAAGTGCAACGCTCAGCAAACAGAAACACTCAACAATGGAATCAAGTTTGAGACCGCTAACCTTCAGTACAAAGCTTTCAATAATGACAACAGCACAAGCTTCAATGACAGTGAGTACATGGGTCTTGAAGAAACATGACGGCACATTGGATAGATCATTGCAGCATTTACTCATCAGTGGATCCATGAAATTCCTTTGAAGTTTGACCCTTGTTCTAGCAGAACTGTTTCACTCAGAAGTCAACCTCAACTAAGCCCAGCCTCTAGCAGTTGGTGAGGCCACCTTCACATCAGTGATGTGAAAGCTGGCATATATATATTTCCCCCCCTTGCGGTGAAGCCGTATTTGTCCAGAAAACACATGTAACCAAATTAAACGTTGGTCATCACAATCACAGAAATGAATATAAAAAATGAACAACAAAAACACCACCACATAATAAGTTTCCATTAAAACCATTGATAATTTACTTAACCCCTTCACTGCTAGTACGTTTTGCTATGGCCTATGCTGAGAAAATTTTCAGAAAAACAAGAAAAACACGCCAATGATTTTAATTTGCTTATATTTCAAAAAGTAATGAAGATAAGTGCATAAAAATATATATCAAATGAAAGGAAAATGAATCAGGATTTTGTTTTTGATACTCACATGTTCAAATAATGAGTCAATCTGACAGAAAAATTCCATAAAATGCATTAATAAAAAAAATTGGGACTGTCATTCCACCATGTACGTGCTACAATATCAACCAGGTTATCAACCTGTCTTTCTTGTGACTGTTGTGATCAACCACACACACTGTCAAGGCTGAGCAACAGTGTCCAGGTGCATAAGACTCCAACACAGTCCACACAAAGAATGAAAAGGGTGTACTCACCCAGGATCTATCGCCAGTAAAAACGCTGTGTGTGGTACTTGCAGAAACAGTCTTCAAGTACTTGCAGAAACAGTCTTCAAGACACAGTGCTGGTTTGCTGGGGCAGTCTGGGCAGTAGAACCCCACATCCTTTCTTTGTCCTTTCTTCAAGCAGACTCTGCACCTCCTTTGTGGCCAGGCCTTCTGTGGGGTAGGTGGGACGAAGTGTCATCCACACAAGACAAACAGCGTGGTCATCTTTAGCAGTGTCTTGGTCACCAAAACTCATGGCACTAATTACATCCTTCTGAAGTCCAGGAGTGTACTGCTGTTGCCTGCTTCTTTGTAGAGGATGTGTGCATTTAGCATGGCAATTTGTAGAAAATGCACACACAGCTATTTGTACCACTTCGGGGTTTTCCTTGTGACATCGTAGGGCTGCAGCTGTTGGTCATGATGGTCCATGGCACCTATATTTTTGTTGTAATCCAGAATTGCTGGAGGCTTGTTTACTGCCCTTTGGTCTTGCTGCTGCTGGTCTTCAGCTGTAGGTTTGTGGCAAGTTGTCAACTCCAGATGATCCAGGATGAACATCATGATCATCACCATGCTGCATACCTGAAACACATTGCATAAAAGACTAAGTTTGTTGGGTTTTGGGTTTGTTTTTTGTTTTTTTTACATATAAAAAGATCATGAAATTGTACCATTTTATTTCTGATTGTTTTCAGAAGCTGAAATACAAACACACACATACCTACCCCACCCCCCACCCCAAACCCCCAAAACACACACACACACTGAAACTGGTTCATGATATGCCACACCCCCTTCATTCTCTCTTTCTCATACAAAACAAAATGATAACACATCACACACACACACACACACACACACACACACACACACACACATACTTCTACAAATGTTGCATTTACAAAGTAATTTAGGCATACAGTTCTGTATATCATTCTCTGATTTCAGTTTTATAAACATCATCTCTCCCCCCCTCTCTCTCTCTCTCTCTCTCTCTCACTCACACACACACATACACACACACACACACACACACACACACACACAAACAACAACAACAACAACAAACCAATACACACTCGGGAACGAACACACAGAAAGCTGCAGGCGAGCGACACACGCTGTCATGAACAATGAGCCAGCCAGCAAGCCACGCCCCCCTGGGCTGTGATGGTCAGACACAGTACCCACGTGACTGACTCTCTCTCACTCACACACACTGATCAGTGACTGACGAAGCCACTTACCACAGCTGACACATTCAAAACACACACAATGCAGTCATATTCATTGTTACAACAAACAGAAAGCAAATAATAAACTGACAAACCTCGAAAACACCCACCTGCATTTTGAATCAGCTGAGCTTGTCTGTCTTTAGTTTCGTCAAGCAAATCCACCTCCCACCCCCCTCCACTGTCAAAATCAGCGTCTTCCGCATCAACTTCACGCAGTTCTGTCTCATTCAGTCCATAATCTTCATCTCTACTGTTTCCATCGCGAAAGAATTCTTTCAATACAAGTGCAAGTATTGGGGTTTGTCTGCGTTCAGCCATGGCTTTGCAAACACAACTTGAGCTTCGTACAAACTTGCAAAACTTTCGCCATAAATATGACAATCCAATGAATAATTTTAGCTTATGGAACTCAGGAGATAAAGAGCTCTCAGGGGAGCTAATTTAATGGTTAGCAGACTGTATTTTCTGTAATGCGGGACTCGAAACATAGAACGTTGTAACATGACGTACGGCGCACGTCAATACAGCATTGGTGAGCGACATTTCATGACGTACGCCGTACGTCAACAGCGCGGTCAAGAGGTTAAAGAGTATACATAAACACTGACAAGATTACTTCATAAAAGTTGTATTGTTCATTTGTTGCAAGGGATTTTTATATTTTGCATACCCCCTCTGCCCCCCTCCCACACATATACAACCACAGACACCCTCCTCACCCCCACCCATCACCCAAACATCAACAAACAAACAGTTTATGCTAACAAGCATTTACGGGGAATAGGGAATGAAAATATCTTCCATGATACATGGTAAATTGGAGCACAACTATGAGCAAAAGTATGATAACCACCAATTTATGAGCATGGTCTTCTCTTTCCCTGTTCTCTTTTTAACACCAGTTAGTTCCCCTAACTTTCCCCACAGACGACTCATTTGTATGGGTAAAAAATAATATGGAATTAATGAACTGAAAACTTCCAAACTGATCAGTAACATAATGAGTTAGTTGGGGACAAAATGTAAACTTCCTCCCTTCTTAAGCGCGTTGGGTTACGCTGCTGGTCAGGCATCTGCTTGGCAGATGTGGTGTAGCGTATATGGATTTGTCCGAACGCAGTGACGCCTCCTTGAGCTACTGATACTGATACTTATGCTATTGTATAGTGAGATGATGAAAGTATCTGTATTTTTTGTTCAAAATTTGCACACACTGATGACTTATAAACGAATCCAGGAAAGCATAAAAAGTTTGAAACAGATTAAATTCAGAATGTTATATAGCCATGACAGGGCCCAGATGCCATTGTTGACATGCACTGTTCAAGTAAACCAATCACTGCGAAAATAACTCTCCTGCAAACACACACCGCATTTATTGGTCATAGTGGAGAGTGGAAAGGTCAGTGAAGATATTCTTAGCTTATAACATCATTATGCAAATTAGTTGCCACTCAGAAAATTCTAATTTATCTAAGGCCCAGATATCATCCAGCAAGGTACACACACACACACACATAGAGAGAGGAAGGGAGAGAAAGAAACTAAGAGAGAGGGGGAGGGGAGGGTGTATTCCAATTACTGTTTAAGCATATTTTCTTAAAGAAAACAGTTTTGAGTAAATTGAGCTAATTTGCCATCAACAAAAGCCATTGCATTGATTTTGTGATAGTCACTTTCTAAGATCGTGGAAAAAAAACTTGCACATTGGGCAGTGAGTTATTCATGTTATATTTTTACATAGAAAACTTAGCAAGTACCTGAGTAAAGTCAAAACCTTTGAAATTATACTATTTTTTTAGCCAGACAGTATCCGCTCTTCTTACAGAACCATCTAATTACAATGTTTGTATTTTTCAGATAATACCTTTAGTAAATCATTCAAAACAAAAAAACAAAAAAAAAGTTTGTGACAATTTTTACAATTCCAAAGCAAGTGCTGTATGGTTTGGACTTCTGTGTTACAAAAGGAACACAGTGGATCTTCAGTGATTTTCCAGTCATACAAAAACTTTCTTGTACTAGTTGTAGGTAATAACCGGGGTAAAATTTGAAATTTAAAGCAAAGAATGAATATTTATTTCCATTTCAGATCATGAAAGTATTCATTTCACCTGGCAACTGCTGATGGAAGTATATCTGAAGCAAGAAAAATAGATAGTATTTATTTGCTTCCTCCTGAGACCATCATCCAAATTTTAATTTCCATAACATGATATTGTGTGGACAACTCAATATGATATATGTCTCTAAATTACTCAGTTGCACATGTGATATTGTATACAAAAGGAAGTTTGTTGGATTGAGGTTTAGAAAGTGGTTTCAGAATTCTACAAAAGTAAAAAAACGATTATTTTCCACATCAAACAACTGATTTATTTAAACAGATTTCCATTCTGTACCCATTCTTTCATAAACACTACTCTCCTGTCTCTTGTAATGTTGGCGTTGTAATGAATGCATTCTGCCATGAATTCAGAAGTGTTCTGAAGTTGACATTTTAAGTGTAGCTGTTTCAGATGTTTTCATACATCCAACAAATAAACAAAAAGAAACAAACAAACAAAAAAAAAAAGTACAATCTTACATTCAAACATGTACATGTTCCTCACCAAAAAACCCATCAAACTCTGGATACATTTCAAGAATTAAAGTCTGCAGATCCCCACATCTTGTAATGGTCTGTACGCAAGAAATCTAACGAAGAAATATATGCTTGTACATCCATCATTTGTAAACCTGTAAGTGTCCATATCATTCATTATTCATCATCATCAGACCTATGTAGGGCTTACAGACAACACTTTTTAAAATCTGAATTATGATAATAATGTACATTTATGTAGCACCCTTTCTCTTTAAGAGCTTGGAGTGCTTTACATGAAAGAAAAAGTTATAAAAGAATCATTCATGACCACTCTTTCTCAAACCCCTCCCTCCCCCACTCCCCACTCTCCCTCGTCATGTATCCAGAGTGAGCTGACAAGGATGGTATTGGAGAAGAAGGAAGCTGAGAGTACTTATAGATAGGTTTTAAAAAGATGAGTTTTTAGTGAAGAGTGAAAGGCAGAGATAGAATCAGATGCATGGATATGATGAGCAGCAAAGAGGAAGATCATTCACCATAGGTTCTTGTATTGACACAAGAGTTTCAGAAGGTACACGGTCAGAGGAAGAGCGGAGAGTTCTTGAAGTGTAAGCACTGATAAGGTTAGAAAGATAGGTAGGTCCTGTGGAGTACAAAGCAGAAGAATAGCAGAGACATGTAACTTTGTATTTTAATTCTTGCTTCAAGGGGGAGCCAGTGTATAGTACAGAGGTGGGGAGAAATGTGATCAGTGCGTGGGACTTTGAGAGTCAGACGGGCAGATTTGTTTTGAAGTTTTTTAATTTGTTGAAGATTATGTGGACAACCTGTGAGAAGACAGTTACAGTAGTCAATTCGTGACAGCACAAAAGTAAAAATAAGATATTTTGTAGTTTCAGCAGAACAGAGTTAATCCAGCGGAATTTCACAATTCACTGTGCATATCAGATTGACTACCTGAGTGTGCATGCTGAGGTTTGAGTCAAGAATAACTCCAAGGTTCCTTGCTGATTTAGAAAACTGAACTTTGGCATCACCAACCACAGTAGAGGCAGGGTAAGAAACAGATGTGGACATTCTTAAAGAGGAGATAATCATAGTTTCAGTTTTGTCATCATTTAACTTTACTTTGTTGAATGTCATCCAGGATGTTACATCAAGAATGCAGTCTTGCATTGACAATCAGACTGTTGATTTGGTTAGGTTCTTCAGACTTTTGTAGCTGAGAATCATCAGCAAAAGAGTGGAGAACAGAATGACTAGAAATGACATCAAAAAGAGGAGCATTGTACAAAATGAATGGAACAGGCCCAAGACAGAGCCTTGTGGCACACTATAGATCAGGGTTGGATCAGAAGTTGTGAAGAGAGACAATCTGGAAGTGGTTGGATAGACATGAAGAAAACCAATTCAGAACTGTGTGTACTTAGTTGGTTTACCGTTCCACAAAAAATACAAGATACTGTGCAGTTCCTTAATAACATTTGTTGGTGGCTCTGGCAGATTCAGAAACAAGTATGTAGAATTTTGACAGTATCAAAGTTTTTAATACTGTTATTTTGGCAAGTGGGGTAAGCTGGCATTGAGATGATTATAGGATCTAAAGTGTTATATCAGATGGAAAGATGATGCTTGTGGGAAAAGAGTATTGCTCTTAACATCAGTTCTGTGTACAGACTCTGTGAGAGAGAGAGAAAGATGTTTTGTTCTGAAAAATACGTTATCACAGTTAGGACCATGAAGATGAGAACAGCAGGCTGTGCCAGTTAGAGGCCTCAAGTACTGTTCAGATAGGTCCAGGAGCATGTGACCTACAAGGGGCAGTTACTCATATCTGTAGATGAGAATTACAAGGAAATGTTGGTTGTCATAATCTCACACTGTGATAAGAAACTCAGGGAGAGTTCACTACAAGGTCTTCAGAGAAGAAGCCCCCCTCAGTCAAGTGTTTCAGCCCTTAACTCCTTACACTGTTAGGGGGCTGGGCCGCACCCAGGTCATGACTCCTGGATGCCCTTGTATTGCCGCCTTTTTTATATTTTTAAATTTTTTTTTATTTCCCTGGTCCTCAGCAGGTTCAAACCCGCGCCTCCAGGATGGTCACCACTTCAGGATTGAGTCACCTTTCTGGCAGACGTTTTAACCATTGAGCCATTGTACGCCAAGTTCGAGTAGCGAAATTTAATCCTTATGAAGATTACTTTCATTCTTCCTCTACCAGATCCAGCTGGAACTCTTTGCTGCTTCTACCATTGCCTTGACATCCTGTGTTCTCTCTCTGCCAGAAATCGACAGCTGTTTCATGAGGCTGTAGGCAAAAGTGCTGACAAACCCTCTTGCACGAATATCTATGGCGAGGACTTTGGTTTGGAAGCCAAATTCTCTCAGGTTGCTGGCTAGACAGCATACTTCTCAGTCCTGTAGATGTGAGCTTCCTCCATTCTGCTTTCATATGGCACAGTGAGCTCGATCAGAATCACTTGTTTTGTTGCCTTGGAGTAGAGTATTATGTCATGTCTCATGCTGCTCTGATGATTTCCGGTGTTTCTTCCCACCTGGTAGATTAACTGTGCATTCCCAATCTTCAGCACTATCCAGCAGCCCACGTTTCCATGCTTTGGATGTTACAGCTGTTCCTGGCCAGACTTTATTGCCTTCTGCAGAGCGGAACTCTACTGGAACTTCTGGTGGTGTGGGTGCTCCTTGGATAGTGCTCACCACGTGTGCAGTTTCTTTTAGCACTTGGTTGTGCCTCCATGTGTACTGTTCATGGCTTAATACCGCTTTGCATGAGCTGAGGACATGATCCACTGTTTGTTTGCCATGGCACATTTGGCATGTAGGGTCCTTTGCTTTCCCCCATTTCACCAAGTTTGTATTTGAGGGAAGGAGGTCGTACACAGCTCTGAGGATGAAGCTGATCCTCAGAGGGGCCATGTTCCACATGTCACTCCAGCTGAGGCTCCTTTGGAGTGCATTTTCCCATGTTGTCCACTGCCCCTGCTAGCCTTGCTGGACTCCCTTCTGAACTCATCCTCTTCCTTCTTGATCTCCTGTATGATCATGTGTCTTTTTGCTTTCTCCTGTGCCTTGGACCACAAGGCAAGGTTGGTTGTCATTATCTCACACTGGATCACCAGGAATTACTGAATGGTATCAGGAAGTCCTCCAACTTCTGGTCCACAGGATTAGGACAGTTACCTCCTTAGCAGCCATCCATCACATAGATCCTCTTAGCTGTATGATGAGGAAATCGTCTAGCATTCAGAAAATACATTCATTAATCATTCACAGCAGACTTCTAAATGACTAGGACTGATGATTCATGGGCTTTTTTCTTTCATTGCTGTTAACACAACTGCCTCTTCCCCAGGCCATCACATGCAAACATTAAGGCAACGCTCTCCTCTGTTTATCTATTCTGCACCAGTTTTACGTTAGATGATGCAAAAGACCCTTCCTGTTTGGCAAATACACTTAATATGTCAGATGTACATGCCTGTCTTGCCTCCCTGCTGATATTGCTAATGTACATGAGCCATTGAATAAATTAGGGCAGGAAAGTGTTGAAGGCAGCAAATCATGCTGATTGGCTGAGCAAGTAGGCCTGTCTTGGTATTGTGCTCGCCACAAAAATTGGCCAGCAGAACAAAGCTACTGGTTTGCACCAGTTGGACATGGCAGGTGTGCTTGCCAAAGGAGCTCCTCTTGTCTGAATCCAATTTAATTATTATTTAAAGCAATGAAAAAGAAATAAATTATAGGTTAAAAAATAGATGAAATGAAAGAAATTGTGTGGAGAAATCTATTTTTAAAATTTATTTTAAAAAATCCATATCTCTTCTTCCATGAGGTGATTTCACTTTCCACTTTGATTAACAGACTCTGGGCCTGACAACAGTGATCTTGTGTAATGCAGTTTTGTTTCCTGCGCATGTGCTCCACAGCAGCAAACACTTTCAGATTTCTAAATGACATCGGTAAAAATACCAAAACAAAGTAGTTGGTATGGCCACAGCAAAATCCAATGGCCTCGCTAAAACAAACTTCCAAGAAACTGTTGTGGGATGGAGACAGAGGGGAAGGCATATAAGAACAGTGGTCTGACAGGAAAACCATATGCAGATACCCAGGCTTTTACTGACACCAACAGAGCAGGAGGAATCCAGTGAACAGTTTTTTTCTGTATGGCACACCAGTGATTTTTTACAGAGGTCAGATGAGAAGAAGAAGAGTTTCGCAAATTTGGCACTTCCAGATATGTACCTCATGTATCTGCACTTTGTTTTTCTGTTCGTCTGTTCCACAAGGTGTCAGCGAAAGTGAAAGCATAGCATTGTTCTGTTGACTATATTTTGATGTTATATTTATACTATTATTGTAGGTACCGGCAGCCTCACCCGCTAAACTGAAGTTAAGACTGAAAAACGTCAGTTTTGTTTGTTTTTCCCAAGCCTGTAACTTGAATTACATTTAAGAAATAAAGATATCTTTTAGTTTTACACAGGAATTAAGTTGAATTTCTCCTCTTTCCTGTGCTGTCCTTGTTTTTCTTCTATGTTTTGCCTTTGATGAGTAAACGAGTAAAAATCATGGATAGTCGGAGGGCTTTTTGCATGCCATGGCTGACTGCCTCGACATAATTATTGGTTTCAAGAAATGTTGAAACTGTTAAAAAAAAAAAAGGACATCACCTCTTGTAAATTCCAATCAGGAGTAAATATAAAAGATATTGTCTTTTATTTTGCTTACAGTACATATTGTTTACAATACTGTTTGTGGAAGCTATTTATATTCAGAAAGTTTTGTGCAAGTGTATTTCACAGATTTTATGGATGATTAATTTTGCAAGTTGATGACTACAGTGCAATTTTCTGGTTTGTTGACAGACGTGACTGAGTGCTCAGCTGACGATACATCCAACAGCATTGTCCCCATTGCTGTGGGAGCTGCACTGGCTGGGTTGGTGGCTGTCGTCCTCATCGCCTATCTTATCGGTCGTCGCCGCAGTCGCCGTCAAGGTTATGAGTCGGTGTAATTGGCTTGTGGTCCATTTGTCAGTGTCACAGTGTAGAGAAAGAGACCTAAAGCTGCTGAAGATGAGAACCCTTCCCATTCAGCTCAACTTAATGAGTTTTGTCTACCACCATACCCCTCATTCTGCCATCACCCCCTGTCAAAACTGCTGTCTTAGTGGAAGCATTCCCTTTCAACCATATGTACAACCTTTTTCCCTTTCTGCAAGTCACTTTTCTTTTTAGTAATAGGTTCTCTGTGTAAATAATGTTCTGTGATAATACCTCCATTTCACAGCTCATCTGCCACTCACCCCAACCCTGTTCACATTATTTTCATCCCTTTTCCCAGCTAAATAGTTAAATGAAAGTGTCTTCATGATAAAGTTCTCTTTCTCTCTCCTTTTTGTTGTTTTTATTTCATTTAAGACCTAAAAGCACTTTCAGTCTTTGACATTTCTCTCTCACACCCTATCCCTCCCTCCCTCCCACCCTCCCATTCATGTTTCTGATTTTCCTTTCACAGCTGGTGTCCTTACTGCATGTGAGGAGGAGAAAGGACAAGCAAAATGTATAGTGATAAGAGCTACTGGTGATTGGTTGGTCAAGGCAGACGGCTGTTCCTAGTATAAAGTAGAACCATCAGTGAATTGTCCTTGGTGAAAACAAGGCTTCGTTCTGGCTGGATGTGATGGAATTTGAAGTGCTGTGTTCGTGCGTGTATGATTGCTGATACGTAGTGTTGCCTGTTCTGATATTAGAAATAAACTTTAAGACTGCTCTGCACTGTACTGTACTGTGCTGTTTTATTATGTTTAATCTATTCTCTACTCCCTTCTGTTTGGATATAAGCTGTAACTGATCTCTTTTTTTCTTTCATTCTTAAAAGGAGAAAGATTGATTTCAAATTGTAGTTTTATCTCTGAACACATATCAGGTTAATTTGGGCAAAGAATGCAGAATTAGCTATTGTACATTGTTTTACTCAGTTTTCTCTTCTGTGATGGAGATTTTTTTTCGCATCATCTTAGTCTACAAAGCGTCACTTTCAGATGCTGCATGTCCTGTTTGCAGTGCAATGGGGAGTTTGTGAAAGTCAGTAAATCACAACAGTTTCTTAAAAAATACCAATAATAATTATGAAAATAATGATAATAAATATCTGTTTTCTAGTGGGGTTTTTTCAGTCTGTCTTTTCCACCTTGTTTTAGATTCTTTCTTTTTTTTCTTTTCTTTTTTTTCTGCCCCATCATCTGCACTGATTCAGTGGCATTCCACATACTGACGACAACAATGGTTTAGAGTCAAACTGAATGAGTCTCTCTCCCAGAGTGGAGACTGCAACCATATCCTTCCAGTGGCAGTTCCCCATGAACCCAACACTGAAGACCTTGACAAGACTCGCCCCAAGTGAGTAAGTGGAGGGGTATCAAAACTGAGGTCACCATGAGAGCAGGGCATGAAAGGCCACAGAATTTGGGGCTTCTTTTTCATATTGATGATGGAGGAGGAGGAAGAAGATGACAGTACTGCTGTTGAGGGCCATTTAGGTTTGGGACTACATGACAAGGCTGAACTCTATGCTTCCTTTCATAACCAGGCCCGAGAGATACAGACACTTGCATTGTTGATCAGGAAATTAGAGCAACACACCCAAAGGTGCATTCGTGAAGCGGATGATACTCAATTATGTGGTCCCAGTCTTCCCATTTAAGCCCCTAGCACACTCAGCTATGGGTAGGAGTCAGCTGCAGGCCTAAAAACCATCCTCCACTGGAAAATGCAGGAAATATTCTGAAATAACCAAATTTTTCCTCCAAATTGAAGTACGTGGGCACAGTTGGAAAACTGTAAAAATAGAAATTTGTTCCCTTTGCTTGCTGTTTATCTATGTGTAAGAACGTGGAAACTGTCTCATTGAAACAAAGTTTGATGCCAGAGCTTTGTGTAGAGCTGGAAGAGAATAACTTCCTGTTTTGCTGATTAAACAGTACCATACTTTTTGATCTAAAAGGGGCTGCAGCACATACGGTGCACCCCCTGAATTTAAAGAAAAAAGTTATTTTGAACATGTATAAGGCGCACACATCTGATAAGCTGCATCTGCCGTAAAGTGAAAGTCATATTTATTATGGCTCTGCTAACAGCTGATGTAGTTTTCTTAGTGACATCATCTTTAGAAAACTACATTGGAATCCAACTTGTTTTTGTCTGCTTATTGAATTGGCTCTGTTACTCCGTTAGTCTGCTCTGTTGTCTGCTGGGTTTTTTGGTGTGTTTTGGTTTTTTTTACACTTTTTTTTTTCTTTTTTAAAATACAATTTTACAGCCTTCAGTCAAAAGTACACTGTTGTATAACCCCAATTCATTAAGTTGTTCAATCAGAATCCAGTCTGCTAGCCCTGCTTTCAATCCCACCTATTTTGCTTTACGTCCTGCTTTCAAAAAATTATCATTTCACATATGATTTCTTTTTTCACCTTGAATTTATTGCTAACTTAGACTGCTCTTTTTTCATGACCTTTGAGTGAACTGCGATCATTTTCAGTAGGAATTTTGTGTAATATGCAGCTTGATTTCAGTAGATTTGATGGTGAACATAACCATGTTGAATTGAACAGTGGTAAGACTGAAGTGTTGCTGTTCAGCTTTCATTGTTCCCCCATGGGATGGGGGAGGGGGGTGGGAGTATGAATAGTATCCCCACATTCTGGAAATTCTGTGCTGGAAATTTCCTATTTTCTATTGCTCTATTTCTGCCTTTTTTCTTCCTTCACTGTTGTCTCTTTTTTTCTGCCTTCCCAATCCATGTTTTGCAGGTTTATCTTCATGATTTTTTTTAATACATTTGACAGTTTTGAGTTTTATGCAGTTTGCCATTTGTGTAATTGTGCAATACTAATATGGCCCTTTGCAGTCAGCTGACTATAAGCAACAATGATAACAATGAGCCTTTATTATGATCAGTGATGTTGTCATATATTGAGTTTGTTTCCCCAAGTGGTGGTCAGAATTTAGTTTTCAGACACAGATAGGGGCACGTACAGCCTATAAGATGCAGTGTTCAAATTTGAGTGAAAAAGTAACTCCTAATATGCCAAAAAGTATGGTAATTTGATAAAATTATATGATTACAGTTACTGATTGATTTATACCACTTTGGATCTGAGCAGAAGCTAAAATGGAAGACGAAGACCCAACTTCTGAGGACGAAATTTTAAAATTGCACCTCATTGGGCGTACATGTGTATCCTAGAATGTGAGAAGTAGTAGCTTGTTTGTGGATTTTATTTCTGTCTGCCTTTAGCATTGCCTGTTCTAACCAGAGGGGAATTTCTCATATGGTTACGCCTCTATGACTGAAAATTTATACAGTGGAATTCTCAGTTGTTTTGCACTATGTGTGTATGCAGTGTGTTGGATGGTAAAGGCACTAACAAATAAGCAGTGTGGAGCATGAGGTGTTGAAAAAAAGTTTTTGTTCCACAGATACCATGCTTGGAATTAACCAGTCCTTTGACATAGTGTGTGATAGTTGGTGTCAGCATGCTGGTGAATATTGAAAGATCAGCCTTCAGATGAAGATGTCAGCTTCATGGGTGGTCAGATCAGAAAAAAAAAAAGTCCCTTCAGTTGGCTTCGCCATCTTGCAGGATTTGGCTGTCCAGTGATGCTTATTAATTTTTTTAATTGCCATCTGGTTTTGAGTTTGAGAAGTGCATGCTTTAGAGCGTCCATTTGTCACCAGTTTGGTTTAGGGCAACAGTCTGTGAGAAAAGCATACCATAAAACAGCCACACTAAAATTCATCCATGTGGAGTAGTTCACCACATCTGTTATGGCTATCTCTTTACATTAAAAAAAAAATCAGAAGGAAAAAGAAGCTAATATACAATACAGTATACCTCTGTGTGTGTGTGTGTGTGTGTGTGTGTGTGCATGCACACTTCGGTGGATGCATTGGCATGTATATAAGAAAGAAAGTGTTTTTTTATTTTCGTGCATTGACATGAGCATGATTAACATAAGATGGTAAAATATTGTTTTTGTTAAGCTTTATCTCTTCAATATAGTACTTTAAAGGTGCTTTCACAACAGAAGATTTTGTAGCCAGATGTCTTTGCTAGAATGTAGAAGACAGTTGAATATTTTTGCAAAGGTGGATGTAAGAAAGTCAGAGTGAGTAATCCAGTGGTGTGAAATATAGCTTGTCCGCAGATAAGAAATTGTTGCATGCAGACAACTGCATATAACTCTAGCATAAAAACAGCAAAAGCAGCACTATCAGTGCCAGTTCAGGCTGTAGGATGCTTCTCTGCATTCTTTACATAGTGTGAAAAAAAAATGGATGTTAGCTGTTATGAAATAAAACAATCTGGAACAATTCTGGAGATACTGACTTATATCACATTCAGATGGAGTGTGAAGCAAGTTTTACTAAAGTTTCAGTTTAAATATGTCAACAGTTCTATCAGATTGTGTATGTCTGTATTTAATAGTGCTTTATTTCAGTAATAGTGAAATTGCATCTGTGTGGCTATTTTAAAAGTTGTTGGCTATATTTTTTAACTTTGCGTGTTTTTGTTTATACCTGCTTTATGCTCCTTTGTACCTGAGTGTGCTATTCAAGTACATGGATATATGCATTCTGGTGAGTTTACAATGTTTCTGTAAAATGTCAGTTGATTTTGGAGGGAAAGGAAAATTACACTGTCAGGTTGATCCTGTACTTTCAAAATGTTGTCTTGATGTGGGTTTGCCTGTTTCTTTTGATAAGTTATAGCTTGTGTTATCACCTGAAATGAGTTGTGTTATAGTCTGTATTTGGCAGCCTTGCTCAACTTCTTGTAATATATTGTGAAGGTTCTTGCATATTGGAACATGTCACTGGAACATGAAACAGAACAGAAAGGATGAGCTGTTAGTCACAGAGGTATGAGCTGTTAGTCACAGAGGTAGGTAATAAATTTGATAAAAATGTTCGGAGGGTAATAATTCAAATGAGAATAGAATAGAATGTTTTTATTACCAAGTGTACCAGGGTAACAAGGAATACAACAAAGTGAGCAGCAAAAGACTTTGATAATACAAATGTATTAATTAAGAAAATACATACAGATGAAACTATTTGTGGGAGTTTGTCAGTGGTCAGGGAATGAAGCTACATTCCCTTTTGTATAGAGCATATTTTTGCCACCAGCAGCTTGGCCTCGAAGTCGAACACAGTTGGATCAGTTTCACGAGGTGATTACATTGACAAAGTTTGAATAGCATACTTTAGATACCCAATCTTTGCAATTGATGACCATGTACATGTCATATTTGACTGACTGCCTGCCAAAATAGTGAGGATATGACATGTCATTGACATATTACTGCTGCGTGTATTTGGTAGTCTACTAAGTGTTCTTGTCCTGGCTATATCTGCTGGTGTCTTCAAGTGGTGTGGTGATTGTACTTTTAGCCTTGATATCTCGCATACACTTGATACATAAGGTAGATATATCAGTTACACTGTTGTAGATGTAAATAGATGCCATTTTCCATAGTTTTCATTCCCATCCACATTTTTTGCTGTTTTCAAGCAGTAAACTCTTAAGAGTAACTGAAAAGTAGTTCTTTTTTATCAGTCATCAACAATGAATGATATACTGTACTTAAATGCCCAAGTTAGGTCAGTTCATCTGATTTTGCTCCATGCATAAAGGATAAGGCTTGATGGATGCATCCATTGGAGAGGACAAAACACTTTTTTTTTTTGCAGAAACATGTTATTTTGGCAACTGTTGATAAACATGTGGATTCTCAGGCTTGAGGCAGTGCTTGTTTCATCATCTCATTGCTCTCTGCATGAGGAAAGACAGCATTGTGATAACCAAGTTGTGTGGTGTTTGTTGGTGACCATGTCACTGTGCGTTTTTCTTTCCACATTAATTAGCAGTGCAACATGAAGCCAGTGTCAGCAAGACAGAAGGAAGACTACAGTGTTGTTTGTGGAATTTCTCCTGGAAATATTTTCACTGGTTACTTAGTGACTGAATACTCTTTCGACATGTGGAGTTCCTGCTTTTAGTTTTGTCATTGGCCACATTTGTCACCAAATAATGCTTTGCAGTGTGTGTATTATTCAGGAGTACTTGTATTGCTCTCATATTATTCAGAATTGCATGAGATTTTCAGCTTGATATATTTGTGTTGAAATTTTGTGTATTATGTATGATTGCTCATGAATATGGAATTGCAAAAGAAAGGTCCAGACTCCAGGTTTTAGATGACTGACAGTTTTATTGACTTATATAATGTCTTTATTTTTTTCTTGACTAAAATGACAGCTAGATACATTGTTCCAGAAAAGATCATTGCAGTTGTAGGTGCTCACAGTAAAAACATACATTTTTAGTTGGTGTTGTTTGTGTTTTTTTTTTAAAGAAGAAAAATAGGGGAGAAAATTGAAAGTGATCAGATAAGCAAAGGTGATTACATATTCATGAGCAAAGATTTAACTCTTTCGCTGCCATAGGCGACTTAAGTCGACTGGACATTTCACCAGCATAGGCGACTTTAGACAACATCAAAGGGTCATGTTAAATGGACCGTTTTTCACATTGTAGCAAAGCCTGGCAGCTGCAGCCAACTTTCCTGCGCAATAGGAAATTGAGTAATCTTTCCCCTTTGACCGAGTTTATGTGACTGAAAACGTTGAGTCTAAAATATTTGGCGCTGGAGAGTTTTCACACAGAAACTTGGCAGCTAAAGAGTTAAATGCAAATATATAAAATGATTTTATACATGTACATAAATGTGTTGTAAAATGATTTTGGCTTGTGTTCCACCACATCCCCTGTATCTGAGATATTTTTGATTAAGATTTTTGTCCCTGTACCAGCACAGAGTCTTTTCATTCAGTGCAGGTTCAGTCGAGGAAGTGTAGCCCGGCAGCTTAAGATCATTCTGGACAGAAGACAAGTGGTAAAGGTGGGGGGGGGGGTGGGGGGGGGGGGGGGATAACTGAACATCTTCCCACAAATAATGAAGAACAGTTTCTCCATTTGTCAGAAATAAGAATCTACTGTTGTCAAAAAGGTATACTCCACTGTGAGTCAACAGCTTATGTTCTTTAAGGACTTCTGGAGTTTTCACCTGTTGAAAAGATTTTGGTTCAGATGGGGATCAAGACTAGGACAAAGCAGGGGATGACATCTTTTATAGTTGAGGTTTGTACTTGATATACTAGAAACATTTCCATTCCTTGTCCTGCAAACATAATCTGGATTGTAGAGCTAATCAAGATGTATGTATATAACAGTTCTAAGGTATTTCAAGAACTACAGGTTTATTTTTTTTATTTCAAGAACTACAGGTTTATTTAAGAAATAAGTTATGTCACTTGTAGAGAGAAAAGGCACACAACTCCAAGCTATTAATCTACAATGGTGTGGATTAGTGTACCTTTGTTATACTCACATAGTAACAGATACTTCTTTAATGTCTCTTTCTCTTCCCTCATTTAGTTTCCTGTCATTTGAATATATCAAAGTAATGACTACTTCCAACATAATGAATATTGTTGCACAGATGGCATGTCTTAGCTGCTGTTAACATGGTGTCAGTAGACAGGTTTCAGTACCTGCTTTGCTGGCATACCTAGGCAGTCTGAAATGTCAAGCAACATTATGGGAAAGCTGGCTGTATGAAAAGGTGGCAATGAACCTAGTGCTAGAACTTTCCATGTGTAATTTGGTCACATGATTTGTTCTGCCACATTCTTTATTCTCCACAAACCATGAAGAATATCTTTAAACAGAGATCATTCCAGACACACACACCACCTTTCTCATCCTTTTATGACATGTTTCTTATTTTATTATTTTAAAAGTGGAACATAGAGGAGACGGAACAGAATCAACAGATAAGTTAAAATCGAGAACTAGTGTTCAGATGAAATTGGCACATGACAACTTTTGATAATGGCAAGAATGGGAGAAGATTGCCCCAGGTTTCACATGAAAGATAATATTTTTGTTGTATCATTGTAGGGAGGATGGTGGGTAATCTTTCACAGAGAAATTGTGGTCTGGGTCATATCAGAGTTTGTAGGTGGTATTCGTAGTTTGAATTTCAGGAAACCTTTGTTTGCATAGACATAATGAGTAAGTCACTTTAATTTTATTCTCCAGCTTTAATTTTTGAATGATTTGGTTTTGGGTTGGTTTTTTTATTGTTTGTTTGGGCTTGGAAGTTATTTACTTTTGAAGATCACCAAATGTAGCTGTAACTGTTTCTTGATTCGCTAATAAAATGTTAATAAAAATATTTTTCATTCCATGGAGATTTTCCTGTGTGTGGTAATTGTGTTTTGTGTAAGTAATGAACCTTTTCTTTATTGTTTTCCTCCATCTTTAGTCATCCCACACCCAGCACACCATGATCTCCTCAAGTTACATCTAGGTTCATTCTGCTCAAAGTTCCAGTTCCAGTATTCCACATGTTAGGTTACCTTCAGATCACCCATCAGAGGAGTTCTACACTGCTGCTGAATTAGTTCAACTGTTCCTATTCTGATTCAACATTACATAGTATACTGGAAACCACCCTCAAAGTCCATACTGTGAAAACAATTGGAACTAGCATGAAGGCTTGCCTCAAAGGCATTGGCAACTTCATGAATGATGTGGCGCCAAGCGCTTTGGTCAGCAGTTTGGGTCGTCCATTGGTGGGGGTTGATGTTACAGGTTGTTAAGGCCTTCTTCAGGGTGTCTGTACTGCTTCTGTGGTGCTCCTCTGTTGCAGTGGCCAGATGACAGTTCACCATATAGAACAATCTTGGGTAGGCAGTGGTCATCTAATTCTATTTATATACTTTGCAAAAACAAACCATTAAAAAAATCCTTAAGAAAATAAGATTTTAAGCATTAATGGAGATTGCCAGGAAGTACCCTGAGCTGGATGGAAAAAAAAAACTGATTGTAGTGATGGGCCCAGGACTGGACAAAATCATATAATATAAATCATATATATATATGTGTGTGTGTGTGCCGACTGGGACCACTATTCATATCATCGAAAAATTGATTATTGACTTGGAAACCATGTTAGTCAAGTCTATGTATTTTCATATGATTTGATTGATTCTCACTCGATTTGAGGGGAAGATATTTATTCCCTCTCATGACCCACTGTCTTTCCACAGCTGAGCAATATCACTTAACGAACAGTCACTTGTTGCTTCAGGTTTTCTCAACAAAATGGAGATGGGAATAGAACCCACTGTAACAAAATGGTTGTTGTATACATATATACCTATATATTTATGTATAAGGAGGGAGCTCCCCGAATTCCTTGCAGAGAAATCTGCTGTTTTGCCAGTTACAAAACAATACAATACAATACGATTAACAGACAAGATTCTGGACGATTGGAGATTACCGACATGACAGCAATTGCTGTTACGGTAAGCAGTCACAGGGAGTGGTAGGGTTTCGGAGGCATTCTCAAGATAACCATCTGATTTGTCTAGTAATATTAGTGAAAAAATGGGCTTGTTTACAAAGTAATTTATTTGTTTTATTGTTGTTGCATGATTAAGTAGTTTTTTTGTATGTATAATGCCACTGTATAAAGTCTAGCGATTTATGATGGGGAAAAAATTACCAAAAATTGATTTTGAAAAAATGTGTTTTTGTCCGCACGCTACCTCTGACACGAAAAGACGACTATACAAGCTGTGCGCACACATGCTTGTTAGGCAGTGTGACGTGGCTTTGTTGTTACTCACTACGGCTTACTGAAAAGGATGAGATTCAGTATGTATGGTAGCCATTTCTGTCAGAAGAAATAAATTTGTGCATAAGAAATCTGTCTCTCTCTTTCTCTCTGTCTCTATTACTGTGTGTGTGTGAGACGGCTGTTAAGTTTCAGTTTCTTAAAGGCGTCACAGCATTTTGACAAAAAAAGCAAGAAAAATAATTCTGGGAATACTTGCCAGAGTCAGCTGATCTGTTTACATTTAACTCTAAATAAGATGCCCTCTTTCCTGTTGTGCTCTTGTTCTCTCAAGCCTCTTTTCTTTTCGCCGTCTCCAGTAGTCCTCCATCCCCTTTTTTTTCAGTTTCTTTTAAGCTCCTCTGAGACAGAGTTTAGCCACTTTCATAGCGAAAAAAAAAGACAACAAAAAAACTGCTGTACACAGAAAATACACCCCTTTTCACTTTCTCCATACCCTGGACAATCACAATAAAGAAAAGGCCAACAAAATAACAAAGGGCACCAAAAAGAAGGGGGAAACAGTTGTTTTTTTGTGTTTTTTTTTTTAATGTACAAACTACTTTCAAACTGTCGGAACAGTAGTCAAACCAAGAACCAAAATTCATACTACAGACACCAACATAATAATAATGGATACTTATATAGCACACTATCCAGAAATCTGCTCTAGGTGCTTTACAAAAACGCTTTTGTTAACATAAAACATTATATCTATGTTACATACACACACCAAAATGTGACTACACACACACGCACACACACACACACTGCATGCATACATTTTAACATGTGTATCTAACAGCTACCCTAACACATACGCACACATTGGCAGGCACAAACTTACATAAACACATGCACACACAATACACATTCATATACATGCATGTAGTTATGTACACATATGTATACACACATAGTCAAGCACAGCTAACGCAAAGGAAGTGGACCTGCCACAATTGAACTTATTGCTGAGGGAAAAGGTGAGTTTTGAGACGAGATTTAAAAGATGCGAGGGAATCAGAATGACGGAGGTTATCGGGGAGCTTGTTCCACGTCTTTGGCAATTGAAAAGAAAACGATCTGTGTCCACAGGTCTTTCTTCTGACGTGAGGTATCCTGAGAAGTCGAGTATCAGAGGAAGAACGGAGCTGACGAAACGGGGTATAGATATGGATGAGTTCAGAAAGATACTTGGGGCCATATCCGTTGACTGCAGAAAAGGTCAGAGTAGATAGCTTATAGTCTATTCAGAAACAGGCAACCAGTGGAGAGACTGAAGGAGAGGAGAAACATGGTCAAAGTTCGAAGCTCTACAAATATTTATCTCCGACTTGTTTACACCATAGGACAAACTTGTACATTTTGCTGTGATTTTTTTTTTTAAAGAAAAAAAAAAGTTTTCAAGGAGAGTCTAATTCGATTATAAATATTCGTCAAACGGTTCGATCGACAAGACTGTTCATCTTGCTGACTGAGTTGATACAGCTCTGCCTCTTACATTCCGCACATACAACCTGTACCGTTTCTGCACGACAATTGCATGAAGATGACAGGAGCGTTCAGAGGACTGACATTCTGTTTTACAGTTGAACTAGAAGAAGCTCTTCATGTGCAGCTGCAATGCCTGCCAGAACAGGAAACATGAAGTCGGAAATACCGTATCCCCAAGCTGTTGAATTCATATCGATAGAATCATCCTTACGTGTACTCTCTGGTAGTAGGTGCAGAGGGAATAGAACTTTGCAGCTTCGCGGTTGCTTGGCTGCAAGGTTGCAAGTTTCTGGGTGCATTTCAATTGTCGTAGTGTCTTCCAAGCTGTCATGTCCTACCACCACACAGACATTGCTGGCACAGCACATCTAGTCCACAACCAAACAGTCCGATTCAACGCTTCCAGAAAATGTATACCATGTCATAGATGGTGGTTCTTACTCCATCATTTGACTTGGTCTCGAGGATCCACATATACTGAACTGGCTCAGATGTACATCAATTTTGTCATTCGGTTGTACAGCAGAGGAACCGATGTCTTTGATAGGTACAGCAGTAGGCCATCAATCAAAGATGTAACTCACCTTCGAAGAACACGTTGTTGCAGTGGGGGACTGACATAAGCTTTGACGGAGACACAAAGCAACGGTTTCTTGCGAGCTCTGCATATCTGCATACAAAGAGCGTTTCATCAAACTTGTTGCGGGCATGCTGAGAGAAAACGGCTTTGAAGCAGTTGAAGCAGCTGGTGATGCTGGTTGCCTTATAGTAAAACGGCACCGGAAAAGGCAGGAACAATGCAGACTGTAGCGGTTGGTGAAGCCACAGACCCTGTCCGTTCTCCTCTACCATGTAAACCCAGAACATCAGAATGTGTTTTTCACATTAACATCCAGGAAATGTTCCAAGGTGTGGAACATCAAAGCTGCACGAGATGTTCTGGGAGTCCATGTTTGCCAAAATATGCTTTTTGCACATGCCAACCAGCAACCTCTTCACAACTGGCAAGTCCCTTCCACTCAGAAAACTTCTAAACTCAGCCATCTCCCAGGAGAGTGCTGAAGTATTTTCCTGTGCAAATAGCAAGAAAACCGAAATCATTAAAGCCCTGATCGTTCTGTATGGTGGTAAGGCAGATGACAACTTGAACACTACGATATGTGAAATACACCCAGAAACTGTCAAGCTGAACATCCACTCTACAGCCAAACCACCAACATCAACAGCAGCAAAGTTCCATTCCTTGCCAGGTGCAAGAATGGATGAACCTACTCGATGAGGATTCCTTCCATTTGAGTCCAACAGCCTGGAGATGGGAGATTTCTGACAACATCATGTTTCCTGTTCTGACAGACATGGCAGCTGCACCTAAATAGCTTCCCAATGTCATCAAGTGCAGGTGTAAAACTGAATGTCAGTCCTCTGAATGCTCCTGCCGTTGTCATGGACATGTCGGCACTGTTGGGTGTACAATGCTGGCGTCTGCAATATGAATTTTGGTTCTTAGTCTGACTGCTGTTTCCGAAAGCCTGAAAATAGTCTCTGCAAAAGAAAAAATCACATAGAATACTGTTTCCCCCTTCTTATTTGGTACCAATTGTTATTTTGTTGGTTTTTATCTTTTGTAATTATCCAGGGTATGGAGAATGTGAAAATAGAATAGGGGCGTTTTGCTGTGAACAGCATTTTTTATTAAAAAAAAAAAATCATTTATTTTATGTTTCATCGCAATATGAAAGCAGCTAAGCTCTGTTTCAGAAGAGCTTGGAAAAAAAAAATCTGGGAAAAAAAGGATGGAGAAGGACTTTTGGAGGCAGCGACAGGAAAAGAGGCTTGAGAGAACAAAAGAGCACAACAGGAAAGAGGACTTTTTTGAATTAAGTGTAAACAGATCAGCTGACTCTGACAAGTATTCCCAGAATTATTTTCTTTCAATTGCTCTTTTTGTCCAAATGCTGTGACGCCTTCTTGAGAAACTGAAACTTAACAGCTGTCAGAGAGAGAGAGAGATTTCTTATGCACAAATTTCTTCCGACAGAAATGGCTGCCATACACATTGAATCTCTTCCTTTCCAGCAGGCCTCAACCTGCGCAAGTGAACAGCAAAGCCATGTTCCGACGCCTCACAGGCATGTGTGTGCACTGCTTGTATGGTCGTCCCTTGGTGTCAGGAGCGCGCGGACAAAAGCGCATTTTTTCAAAATTCATTTTCGGTCATTTTTCCCCATCATAAATCAGTAGACTTTATAATATCAAAGAATTACTTAATCATAAAAAAACCAAAAAAAAAACAAAAACAACAACCCCACGTTAGAATTTTGTTTGTTTGTTTGTTTTGTCCAAAAATTTCTATTCTGACTAGTCCAGGTCATTCCACGGTTTCATGGCTGCGAGTCTGCGTCTGAGTTTCCCTCGCTGGCGACTGAACATCATTAAGAAAAGCATTAAAAAAAAACCACAGCCCAACAAACAAACAAACAACAACAACAACAAAAACCGCATGGCGCAGCCGTATGACTCTCCATAAGCACAACTCGCACGTGTAGTATGAATAGTTCAGCGGAGTGGTGGACAGACGGTTTCCGTACCACGTTTGTCGCCCAGTCAAAAACACAGATGTTCGTTGCGCAGAACGCCTGTTGCGAAAGAAATCTGCACGTGCAGCTCTTTTGCCGTGGAGGCGCGTTCGGCAGATGCCGGGAACAGCGGCCGCATGAGAAACGGATAGACATGGCCAAGATCGACAAAGGTTTCAGAATTTCTAAGAGGCAGTCAGCACGGCAAGACCAGTGTTATCTGGTAATTAGTAAAAGTCTGAATAACGAAAACAGATCCTGCATTTACGCTGGCCAATGCCCGGAGCCATGGCAAGGTCTTGTGTTTAATCTTGATATTTTCTTTCAATAGTTTTATGTTCATATTGTTGCTGTTTTGTCTTCAGCATGCGTGATTGACAGATATATTTACCCCTTAAAAAAAAGAAAAAAAAAAGGAAAAGCTCAACAGTCAACCTTTTAAGGTTCTTGTTTATTGTATTCATTAGTAGGGCCTATATGCATTTAAAAAGTTTGAAAAATTGGACGCCTGGCCGTTCTTTACTTGCCCAATTCATGTGTTTCTGTGTCGTAGTTTCTGATTTAGGACCTATCAAGTTCCAAGTTACATTGAAATCACCCAGTACTGTAACCCCCACTCCTTTGTAACCAGTCCCCTTTCCTGCTCTACTACCACCCTTTGCGGCATCCTCTCCTCTACTCTCCCTCTGACCCGCCCCGCCCCCCACTACCCCGCCTCCCTCTTCCGAGTAACCCCGGCCTTCACATAATATCTCTTCAAAGTAATGGATGGTGCTTTTTATTCAACGCTGCTGTGAAATACGTCAATACTTTAGCCAAGCAGGCTCACAGGAAGATAGACAACATATTTTCCTCCAAAAAGCGGAGGAGTAGAAGTATTTGGTGTGCTTCTCGCAGTTAACATCAGTTCAGTTTCTCAAGGAGGCGTCACTACGTTCGAACAATCCCATGTACGCTACACCACATCTACTAAGTAGATGCCTGACCAGCAGCGTAACCCACTCGCTTAGTCAGGCCTAGAGGGGACTAAAAGGAAAAAGATTAAGTACATAAATGAATAGATAAACAATTGAATTAATGAATTGATAAAACACAACTTAAAACAAAAATGAACAAGAGAGGCAAGGCCTTCAAGACTCACTTGTGATACACTTAAAAAAAAATCTAATAGTTAAAATGTGTTCTGTATTGGTTATTATAAAGCTTCGGGTTAAAAGAAAAAAAGAGTCCTAACGGCAGATTCGAACTCCGCGTGTTCGGGTGAGAAGAAACTGTCTTATCCATTACACGATCGTGGCTCCTTAACTGACGTTCAAAAATATAATATTTAAACACAGTGCTTTTTTTTTAAAGAGCGATAAATCGATTGCTGTATTCGCGGTGAGAACGCTGTTTAAATCATATTATTCTGGTGTATCTTGGGCATTCAAAAAATCTTTAAGGGCAATTAAAAAATTCTTTTTAGGTCCGCGGTAAAGGAGACGTGGCTATCGCCGCAACCACACTGCAACATTTGGCCGTTTTCTCTGGATCTAGATAGATGTACAAGTTTCAGTTAGTTACAACCGGTTGAAATTGAGTATTTTGTTAAACTAATAACACGTAGAGCCAAGTACAAGTACTTCTAAACGTCTTATGAAGTGAAAAGGACTTCATTTTAAGAAAAGTCAAGGCTGGAAATTTTTACGTTTCATTAGTTCTTTCAACTGTGAATTCCTACTGATTCTGTGGATATTTTTATGGCAGTTTGGGGCATAATCCAGTAAGTGATGAGGCGTTCACAAATCTTTCTCTGAATAAATATTTAACGGTCTCCTTCTCCAACTTTCCATCACATGTTATCGATTATTGTCGATTGAATATAGGATTGAACCGGCAGGTCAACAACTTGAAACAAAATGGCGTCGTTCGCGTTCGCGAAGAATATGAGCACGCGCTTTGAATGTGTATGAATATGTGTACGCAATTGATTTTTGCCCATGACCTTCAGGGCTCAGCCAACAGATCTATAAAGTCCACTCGTCGTGTTGATTTTAGTATTTTCCGAAAAAGACCACTTGGGAGAATGAACATAGTGAAAGCCCTGTACACTGAGAGTAAAACACACAAGCTTTTTATGTATTGAGTATAATTTCAAAATGTAATGTTTAAGATGAGAAAGATCAGTTTAAAGCAAATTAAGTCCCCTAGCATTAATTACAGATTAATTTCCCTTATTTACTGTCTGCACCAAAACGTTTGCAAAATAAATATAACTTCCATGCTTAGCAAAAGAAGTTCCTGTTTGAACAAAAAATGATAATAATGACTGCTCTTGTTGTTGTGTCAGAGTATCAGATCAAAGTGCCAAGTTTAGAGAAAAAAAAAAAAAAAAAAAAAAAAAAATATATATATATAACAGTAAATGCAGTTTGAATA
>NC_134888.1:12250239-12270239 GCF_041734735.1 Babylonia areolata | reverse complement strand
CTGCAAAACCAACGCCAGCCTCACGTCGCTCTTCGCTTCCTCGTCCACTCCAGAAGAAAGTGTAACCAGATCCCTGTTCACAGAGCTCGCCTTCGCCTGCAAGCTGAGTCTCACTCAAGGCTGCGATGTCAATGTTGTATCTGGCGAGTTCGGATGCAACTAGTGCTGTTCTCCTTTGGGGTCTGTCCGCGTTATCTCTGTCCAGGAGAGTCCTTATGTTCCAAGCACCAATGGTGAGAGGAACGATCCTTGTTTTTTTCTTTTCTTTCTTGTTGTTTCGACCGCTGATGTAGGGTCCCCGCCAGCCACGGTATGCTGGCCAGGGTGATATGGAGCAGGCAATTTTAGGGCACCTTTTCTAGTCCCTTCCTCATGCCAGGGACACTGGGGTGAAGGCAGCCGGAATGACGTGGGCCCAGATAAAGAGGATTGCCCCAAACCGTGTCCGTTGGAGGAGTGCTGTTGCGGCCCTTTGTTCCCGAGCGGAGCTATAGGCATAAGACAAGTAAGTCAAGTCCTCATGCCAGGGAGGTGAGCAGTGCATTCCTAAAGAGGGCTGCTCAGACGCTCAGACGGCTGCCGAGCTCCATCGCTGCTCCTGTCGACGAAGAACGACCCTAAGCTTATGGCCTGAGCCGCCTGCGTGCAGGTCTGCGGCTGCGACTGCCAGTGTACCCACACCTGTCGTTTCGTCGCTCGCCTGTCGCCACAGGACTTGGGGGTGATGAAATGATGAAGGATGAAATGTCATTAAGGATGACTGATGACTTGCGCGATGAGTTTGTTTAAAGTGAAGAGGAGTTGCGCAACGTCGACCTCACTCTCTCGTCCGGGTCCACCAATTTCCAGTGGCAAGATTAAGTCGAGACGACTGGAGGATGAGCACGGATGCAGTGGATGACCAAGATATCCTTTCGGTGTCTCATCTTGCTCTTTGCACTCCACAGTGCGTTGCTGTAACCGCCTTCCTCTCCGTTGAACCGATAGGTTTCTTCCGCAGATTCTGCCGGATCCAGACTTCGCATGCATGGGTAGACACACCCCGGGAGCCAACTGCGTGTGGCATGCACACAGCATGGTGGAGCTAGATGGCCGTCGGTGGCTCTCCTGAGCCAACGCCCTTTTATGGATCTCCATAAGGGTGTCTAGCCACCCGCCTCACCAGTCCCGGAAGGGAGCGGTGGGAGTGCCGGTTTAGTCGCCGGCAACCCGACCCTGAACAGGTTGTACTGGATTACAGGTTACCAGTAGCAGATCTAATGACCTGACCTGACCTACTGAACACACACACACACACACACACACACACACACACAGACACACACAGAGTCATTCCTTCATTTACTCCTTCATCCACATGCTCACTGTGTAGACACAGAGCACATAAATAACAATAGACATAATAATACATGAATATGTAAAATCAAATATTTGAGTTCTGCAATTTTGACAGTTCACTGATCCTGAAGTAATGTGCTGGGATAACCAACAAATCAACTGAAACAAATACTGATTGCAACCATAACTAATTTTTTAATTTTTTAATTTTAATTTTAATTTTTTACTTGAGTGCTATTTTACTAATATTGATTACAAATGTTGGTTGCAACTTAAATCGAATGTTTGTAAACAGAATACAAATATCATGCTGACAGCAGCTGAGTGTGACTATTTCCACATGAAATCACAAATATTAGCATGAAATTATGATTAAATATTGGCGAACTACTGATTTTAGACAGCATGTTAACTTTCTTATCAATCATAATTATGATTTATTTTGATTATTATTCTAACATAGCTTTTTATATTCATATTAGTTAATGTGCATGGCTGACCAGATATTACAATATTACAATATATCCCATACAGCAATCAGTTGTTTGTAAGCAGACATACAGCATATGTTAAGCTGAGTAAAACAAAGTGTGAGATATATACATGTGGTAAACTGACTGCAGGTTAGTGTGATTTTCAATTTATTTTCCCCTAAGTGAAACAAATACTGAATGCAGCATTATTTATTGTGTGGAGCTATTTTATCAATACTATTTACAAATGTTGGCAGCAACCTAAATAAAATGTTTGTAAGCGGACAGAATACAAATATTATGGGATTTATGCTGACTGTAGCTAAGTGTGACTATTTTCTCATACAAATAACAAATATTAACAGTATGATTAGTGTTTGGTAAGCAACTGATTTCAGATAGCATTTTAACTTCACTTCCTATCATAGTTCTAATTTGATTGTCTTTTGACATAGCTTATCATCCATCATAGGTCTGAGTGCAATCAAAGACTTACATGCCTGATTTCACCTTCAGCCCCCTACCTTCACCTGAAATAAACATTAGCCAGCAGTTTGTTCTTACAGTGTTTGCCAAATGACTTGTCATTATGTATATCAGTGTTTTTTTTTATAACACTGTTTGATAACTTACACACCGTTGATTAATATCCGTGTGTTTTGATGTTTTCAGTTTAGTTGTAACTTGTGTTACTTCATATTGGAGAACTGTTAGTTCAACACAAATATATGCTTACATAATTGATTTCTCCTTCATGGTCTGAATGCAGTTGTAATTTCTTTTCTTCCTTTTCAAATCATAGTTTGGAACTGAAAAATGTTGGAATCTGATTGCATCTGCAGTTATATCAGGCACAGTTTATTGGTATGAAGCTGTGCCACTGATGTGGAGAAGAAAAGAACTGTCACAATTGCATGTACAGGATTCTCAGTCATCAACACTAATGTAAATGAAAGATGCAACAACCTGAAATTGTAAGGATGACTGGATTTCCAAATATCTTTTAGAGCAATACACACTTCTACTTTATTTTCACCCACACATTATGTGCAAGCACACACACACACCACACCACACCACACCACACCATACCACACCACACACAAAAATACTACTGAACACTCACACAAACACTACTGAACACACACACACACACACACACACACACACCACACCACACCACACCACACCACACAAAAATACAACTGAACACTCACAGTCACACAAACACCACTGAACACACACACACACACACACACACATTACACCACATTACATCACACACAAAAGCCCTACTGAACACTCACACAAACACTACTCAACATACACTACTGAACACACACACACACACACACACACACAGAGTCATTCCTTCATGTTCTCCTTCATCCACATGCTCACTGTATACAAATATCATGGGATTAATGCAGACTGCAGCTAAGTGTGACTATTTTCTCATCCAAGTTACAAATATTAACAGTATGATTGGTGTTTGGAAAGCAACTGATTTCAGATAGCATTTTAACTTCCCTACCTATCATAATTATCTTATTTCAGCTTCAGCTGAAATAAACATTTCCCAGCAGTTTGTTCTTACACACCATTGTATAATATCAGTGTGTTTTGATGTTTTCAATTGTAACTTGTGTTACGTCCTATTGGAGAACTGTTGGTTCAACACAAATACATGCTTACATAATTGATTTATCCTTCATGGTCTGATTGCAATTGTAACTTCTTATCTTTCTTTTCAAACCAATTTGTTTGGAACTGTAAAATGTTGGAATCTGATTGTATCTGCAGTTATAACAGGCACAGTTTATTTTATGAAGCTGTGCAACTGATATGGAGAAGCAAAGAACTGTCACAATTGCATGTACAGGATTCTCACACATCAACACTAATGTAAATGAAAGATGCAACAACCAGATTTGGTTCCAATGTAAAATTCTTCTTAAATAAATTATTACATTTTCTTATATATAGTACATATACACTTTTTGTATCTGATTGTAAACATCAACACATAGAGGACACACACACACACACACACACACACACACACACACACAGATATATATATATATATATATATATATATATATATATATATATATACTCTCACACATATTCTCTCTCACACTCTCCAGTCAAAAGATCAGTCCACCAACTCTCTCTCTCTCTCTCTTTATATATATGTGTGTGTGTGTGTGTGTGTGTGTGTGTGTGTGTGTGTGTGTGTGTGTGTGTGTGTTTAAAACTAGATTTGTTTATTTGTGATTCTGCACACTATGGCTGTGTGTGGTCACCAAGACAGAAAAATACTGTAGCCAAGTGTCTTTTGCATACCATGTAATGTTTTTGTTATTTCTAGTGTGATAGGAAAAGAATCTTAAAATAAATAAACGAGTTTAAAAAAGAAAGATGAAATAAATAAACAATCAATCAAGAGTATAAATTGTTATAGTTCATCTTGTCATGTCAAATATTTGGAATGAATGGTTAAGTACAAGTAAATTAAGAAGTAAACGCATGAATCATTTAACAAATTATTAAGGACAGACAGACAGTTGGACAGATAGACCTGTAGAATGAATAGTACAATATTAGATAAACAAATACAATGCAGAATATATTCACTGAAGGAAAGGGTCAGTGAAAACTGGACGGCAAAGAAGCAAAATAATGATAAAATTAGAACAGGTCAACAATTTAGTAGTAAACGAATAAAATGAAATAATGAATAAATGCAGTTTCATGTTTATAAATAAAATGTTGATGACTTATACATGAAGTGAATAAAATGAAATAAGTGAATACATATAAATGAATATGTAAGTATGAATTATGATAAATTTATCTTGTTTATCTAACTGCATGAATGAATAGGCAAGCAAAATGGCATGCTAAACAACACAGATTTTATTTCATTACATTGTTTGAGACAGTTAACATATGAGAGATCATTTGATTGATGTAACAATTAATATAGTGACTGGTGAGTGACTGAATGATTGATCAAATGATTGATTTTGCAATGAATATAAATATCATGCATGGAAAAGTGACTGAATAATAACTAATAAACAGATATACTGGATAGGGTGTGCGATGAATAAATTCAAGGAAACGTGGTGATGTGTTTGAAAAAAACGTCAAAAGAAAATAAAGAAACAAACCGTATAAAACAACAAAAGCATATGTTATATCTAAATGTTGCCCCATTTCAAATGTAAAAGCAACAACAAAAAAAACAAAAAATAACAACAACATCATCAAAAACAACAAAAAAAAAACAAAAAAAAACAACAACATCATCAAAAACAACAACAAAAAACGAAATTTTTTGTTTTCTTCCTCGGAAAAAGTGGGGGGTATTTTCATGGCAACAGTCAACCATAATTTCCTCTTCAGTATCAACAATAAATTATCGTCAGGGCGACACTGACAGCACGTGACTTTCCAAATATGGAGCGTGATGCGTGATGCCTGGGGAGGTATGTCGCGCGTGTGCGAGCGACTCGCCTCGCTACAAGTTTCAAGCGTCGGCGCGACAATGTAGCGAGGCATCAAAAATGATGCGCGGCCGTCGCTGACGCCCCGTGGGCGACGGGCCTAATGTGTTTGGGAAAACACAGAGAGACTGTTCCGTTTTGAAGAAATTTGCCCAATGTTGGTATGGAAAAGATATCAATATTCGTGTGATTTGTAAAGGATCGTGCTTGATGCGACCAAAGGTGTGATGGCCTTGTACCTGGTTTTTGAGGTACTATTTTACTTTTCATAGGATTTCAGTTTCCAAGATGTAAACCGCTCGTTGTTGTTGCACCACCAGCCAGTCAGCCCACTCATTTCCCTCAACACCTGCATGTCTGTGGCAGTATAACCGTGTCAAGTTTTTTAATCTGAAAGTTGCGCATTGCCTACTCTGAGCCCCTCATTCTGCTTCTTTTTTTCTTTTTTGGTAATTATTTATTTATAGTCTGTTCATCTAAGATGATATTTTTTGTAAAAGGTTCATTGAGTCGTTAAGAATCATGGCGCGTTGATTTCCAGGCGTATGAACAGATGACAGCCACTGGAGAGCTGTGTCACAGCTTCAACTTCCATTGACAGGCTAGAGGTTGTGACTTTGTACTCAGTATTCTCTTCACGATTTTTTCCCCCGTTTCTCTTTGCCAACCAGATTCTTTGGTGACTATGACGATGTCCTCATCTTTATTGTTTTCTTCTATGGGTACCTTCACCTCTGCGTCAGTTCTGCCCTCTGGCCACTGATTCCCAACAATGTCTTCACAGAGTGCGTGAAATAATTGTGTTTAAGAGATGTTTGAGGTTTTCGTGGTTTTCCTCCCATTCTTTTGTTTCTTTTAGGTCTTGTAGCTGGCATACCAGTTGTATTGTGTCTTCTGCTTGTCCCATCCATATGATCTTCCACGTCCTAGACGGCTACCTTTCGGTTCTTTAACTGCATCATACAGTGGGTTTTGAGGGATTTCTAATGCTCTAGAATAGGCCTGTTCAAACTTGTTTCTGGCCTGCATTGAAGGAACGTCAGAGCAGGTATCGCATGGTCTCCATGGGGTTGTCTTTCGTTGTTCCAAGGATCAGCCTCATGGCTTCCTTTTGAATTCTTTCTAACTTTAGGAGGCTGCTTTGAGACAGCGTTTTTAGCGCTTGTCCGTAGTCGATCACACTGAGAACGAGTGACTGATATAGCCGGAAAAGATGGCATTGTTTGATGCATTTGGCTGCCATTGCATTCATGACTGAAAGACCCCTTTCGCATTTTAGAACAGTGCATTCAGTGTGTTTTCTGAAGGTCAGCATCCTGTCGAACTGTATTCCCCAGGTAGCGTAGACGCCCAGTTTTCTCTCGATCTGGATTCTGTTGAATGACACAGCTGGTGGTGATTTGCTCGCAGTTTTGATGTTGAGAGTGCATAACAACGTTTAGGCTTTCGCTGGAAAGGTGGAAGATCCTGTGTCCTTGCACCATTGTGCGATATTGTTCAGTTGTTTCTGGACGGCTGTAGTTCTTTCTTGAGCATCTTTCAAAGTTTTGAAGACGAGGCCATCATCCGCAAGAGTAAGCACCCGAGCTACACCATTGTTGTTTAAGTCTGCAAGGCCTTTCGTGTAGACATTGTAGAGGACAGGAAACAGCGGAGATCCTTGTGGCAGTCCCATTGATAGTTTAGAGGGTGCAGACATCCAATCTCCGAGATGTAAGACAACGGTTCTTTCCTGAAGTACAGCTACTGTCCATTTTGTTAGCTCCATACTTTAGTAGCAGCTCCATGAAGTTGCAAATTGGACTTTATTGTAAGCGTCAACCTGGTCATTGCTACTGCTTTTAAATCCTTCATATACTTCATATGCAAAAGTAGCGGCAGTTTCCCATGTACGCTTACCTTGATTTGGAGGAAGAATGTCCCTCCTTTCAAGACCCCTTGCGAGTTTCTTGGCTTTTATTCGTTCCATGATCCAGCAATATTTTGCATTGTTAGGATTCGGTAACCGCTTACCTGGTGATGATCCTTTTCTTGATTTGGTATGGGTTTTACGAATCTGTGTCCAATCATCCGGTACATGTCCATTGTGGAAACTGTTTTTATATAGTTTGCTTCTGTTTTCTTCCGACAGATCCTTGATATCCGAATAGCGAACTTTGGGCCAGGAGCATTATCTTTCTCGCAGTTTGCTATTGCTTCATTCAAATCATTCACTGTGATTCACCGTGTCCAGTCTACATAAGCTTTTTGCTTCAGTTCCTCCACATATTTCTTATTTTCATCTAAGTTTTTAAAAGAATAATCACTCCGTTGTATGAACTATTTGATCAGAGCAGTTCCTTTTTCTTCATTGTCTTTAGCTTGGTTATATCAGCATCTAACATATTTTGGGTTGTTGTTGTGCTAGTTTACCCTTCCATGCGACGATAGAACCGCTAGAACTCTGTCAATGTTGTGTCATGGCTGAGTGCCTCGCAAAACTGTTTCCACTTTTGCTTCCTGTGCTATGACTTCAATATGCTTTGTTTTTTCCGCAATTTTGACTCAATTTCTTTGTCAGAATACTTTGTTCTTTTGTTTTACCAGAGTTTGACAGCAGCATGTTTTCTATCCAGGCTCTCTGTGTGTGTCAGCAATCGACCATGGAGGGGGTGGGGAGTAGGGTGAAAAGTTTGCTTCCTGTTCAGCGCCGTTCTTTTGTTTCTTCTGCTTCTTAATTTTTCGATGATGGTTGTCTCTTTGTTATCATACTGAAATGGATTGTTCGGTTTCATACATGTTTTATTTGGTGGTTTCTGTAGACTGAAAACTACCGGGAGGTGATCGCTGCCTTGATGTGGAAGCGTCTCCTGCTCTGAATTTTGGCGTCGATCACACTGTCACTATCTCCTTGTCTTGTTCCAAGGCGAGTTGGGGTTGTGGTTGCTAATGGGCTGAGAAGAATTTCCCCTATCATTTCTTCAAGGGCGAGTTCTTGTGGGTTGGTTGTTCCGCTGCTCCCATAACTTTGATCTTGCATTAACGACTAGATGACTCTCAATAAGCTGCAACAAAACGACGATAAGACTGAATTTATGATAGCCTGTCCAAAAATGCCTTGTCAACATCCTTCTTTCCTGACTCTGTTCTGATCAATAACACACCTGATTCACTTTCTCTTTGTGTTCCTTTGGGAAAGGAGAGGGAGGTGAGTATTTAGCTATATCACATTATGTAGAAGTTCGTACATAGTTGACAATGACAGTTCCGTATGCCGAATTGATATGACCAATGTTGTGTGATGTAAGAATCCTCTTAATAATCTAATCTAACATCTAACACGAAAAACCAACTGTTCTAAGAAACGTTTAATAAATGAACAGTCACACACACACAGAGACAAAAAATCACACCAAGACAATAAGAACATAAATTATCTTATTTATTCACAGAACAACACAGAGTCAATGAAAACACAAATGCAGCAACATAATATTCAACACAGGGAAAACGTTCCATCTGCGCTGAATGCCTTAAACGTTTTCCTGAACACCGAAGAACGATCAGCGGGAGGCAAACGGTGCAGAGAGGCCTCTCGATTTCGAGGAGACGCTTGTCCAGCGTTCGAGGCTATGAGACTGAGTAGAAAGTCAGACCAGCGTCAGACTCCACCTGTACTGACCTGTCCAGCCACGCCCGACGCTGTATCAATCACCACGAACGCAACTCCAAAGTCTCCCGAGACTGGTGGATGCCTGTAATTGGCAGACTGAACCAGTTTTGTAAGGCATCTTACAAACCAGTCAACACACTACACAACGTACCCTCGGTCAGATACGAAAACCGGTCGGCCCCCCCCTCCCCCTCCCTCTCTCTCTCTCTCTCATTGTCCGTCTGTCTGTCTGTCTATCCGCAGCCCCCTCCCACCAGAAACTGCTCCTCTTACACTCCTCACCCCACCCTCACACACACTGCGAATCTTACCTTTGAGCTTTGAGCTTTGTTTCATCACAGACCCCAAGATTGTGTTCCATCAAAAGAAAATGAAAATAAGACCAAGAGCATTAGATATTTGGCCTAAATATGATAAATAACCACAGTAGAGCCGCTACCCCTCGCTGATTACTGTAAAACAAAAGCATACATCTGTGCGCGCGCGCGCACACACGCACACGCGCCCGCGCGTTGTAATCTAACGGCTCAAACTTTTTTAATGTAAACATTTGTGATGCAAAGCACATAACAGTAACTAAAAAAAAAAGAAAAAAAGGTGTTTCGTTCGTTTATTTATTTATAGTCTGTTCATCTAAGATGATGATATTAGACTGAAAATAAATATTATTATTATTAGTTGGATTATTATCATTCCTATCATAATGATGATTGTTAGTATCAATTAGATATCGACATTTCTGTATATTCGTATGAAAAGGGGGGCGGTTGAGGTGGGGGGAGGGGAGGGGGGCAAGGGGGAGGGGACTAAAAAAGGAAGAGACAGACAGACAGACAGAGAACAGAATGTGGAAAAGATAGAGTACAAAATCTAAAATGGAGAGGGTGAGTGTCAGTGATTGGAGAAAGAAAAAACATAATATTGGAAGGGTGTGTGTGAGAGGCGGGACGGGGGAAGCGGGATTAGGACAACAACAACAACAACAAAAAAAATCAATAATCAAATATTGTATGCACTACTTCTGTAGATTATTATTTGAAAAGAGGTTCATGTGGGGACCTACAATAAACAACCAACTGGACTATTTAACACATAACTAGCTAACTTTAATAAAGAACAGTTTGAAATAGATAACCTTTTCTAAAAAATGTTAACATTTGAAACTGGTAACACGTGTTCCGTAATTTCTGGAAACAAAAAAGGTTTCATTACTAAACAGCGGGTTAAAACATGCTCTACCGTTAAACGTCCCTTGCAAATGCATTCAATATTTTCACAATATTTTGTGTATAGGGCATTTAGTAATAACCTAAATGCCTTGCTCTTAACAGCCCTGCCAGTTCTTTGAGCATTTAATAAGGCAGAAGTGTTAATTTCTAAAGACAGAAAGGAATATGCATATTTCTTTCAACAATATTACACATTTCCGATGATGATAAACGATGAGGAAGTCCAGTTGAATTTAAAGCGTTTTTAGCTCCAAGCTTTGCAAGATGATCTGCACGTTTATTAGAGAAAAGCCCACAGTGTGAGGGAATCCAGCACATTTCAATATTACTTCCTCTGATTTGAATACAGTGAATCAAAAATCTTATTTAAAAAATGATGTTATAATTAGTGTTCGCACAACCTGATTTATGCAGAACTGATTTTGAATCGACACAAAATAAAACATTAATCAAGTTTAGGAGCAAATCAATTAGATATGTTAATGCCATAAGGATGGCAATTAATTCAGCCGTAAAAATTGGGAAGCCCTTTCCAATATGATATGACTTTTCAATTTTCAAAGCAGGAATTGCATATCCAGAACCAGCATACTGATTTTCTAGTGCAGAACCGTCTGTATATATTTTTAAGTGGTGGGGGTATGTTTCAGACAAGTGTGATTTGACTCGAGAAGCTAGTATATTGGGATTTTCATCTTTCTTAATGTCACAATATTGAATGTCAAAAGCTGCTCCCGTTAATTCCCATAATGGAACTGGTGAAGTGCTCATAATCGGATCAACATTTTGTGGATCAACATTTGATTGATTGATAGTATCTGACACATATGTAGAAATAGTTTCTAGATTTCTGTTCTGTTTCACTCGTTTCGAAAAACGCTTGTCAGACCGTATATTAATCTCAGTTTTGACAGAATTTTCTGTAGCATTTGCTGTAATTACATATTTTGCCGATGCTAGCTTTCTTAATTCATTAAGAGGTAGTATTCCTGCAGCTCTATACGAATGTAATGTGTTCGTATGAAACGGAACACCTAGGGCCATCTTTATGGCTATACTATCTAGGCTTTGCATTTTTTAAGGAAAGCATTCGGAGCAGAGAAAAATACCACTTGTCCATACGTCAATCTAGATCTTACCAGTGCAGTAGTGAGATGAATAAGTGTTTTTGAATCTTGACCCCAAGGCTGTTTACTGACGAGTTTAAGAAAATTTAAAGCTTTTCATTGCTTTTGATCTCAGATGATTTAGCTGTTTCTTCCAATTTAGCTTTGGAGTAAATAAACACCAAGGAATTTGACCTCAGATTTGTAGAAGAGCTCTTTTCCATCAAGATAAAAAGTTGGTAATTTTTGGGGGGCAGCACCATTATTAAAAAGTATCATGTGTGTCTTTTCAGTTGAAAACTGTAATCCATTATCTTTCATATAAATGTTTAAATGTTTAAAAGTTCTGATTGATATAAATTGTTAATGTGACTGATATAACGCAGGCCCGTTTTCTTTTGCAAAGTTACGTTCATCCAAACTGCTATATCAGAAGAAAAAAAGGATAAATAAATAAAAAGCACTGAAAATACATAAGGTAAAATGGCCTGGGATCGCGTGCTTTTCAAAAGGCGACATTACTGTAGTTATTCAGTGTATTTGCACGATCAGGTAAAAAAACCCAAAAAAACAAAACAAAAACAAAAACAAAAAAACGTCGGCGTGCATGCGTCGTGATCCACAACAGGAAGACAGACACACTTGCCAACACCCACAGACGCCGCTGAATAAAGGGGGATAACCGGCAATGAAAACTTTTGTTTGGTCAGCTGGTTGTTGGTTTGTTGGTTGAGTTTTTGTATCTTTTGCTTTTTGTGCCTGTTTTCCCATGTAGAATGACAGATCGCTCATATCAATATATGGCTGCATTATACCTACTTGCAAATTTTCTTGAACTGCAATTCCCGACTTTGCATCGGATAGTCCACCCCGAATATGAGCAGGACCCAGTGCCGTGCGAATTCAGCCAAGCTCGGTCTGTTAACGATTGAGGGCATTCATCATGGCCGGTGACAAACTGACAGACACTGAGACAGGCGAGCTATCCGAAACCGATCCCCATCCCACAGCCCGACTTGAGAACCGTGCTGGAGGGGTCAGCAGTATCCCTGTCAGCTGTAGCACCGCTCATCTGACAGTGTCTTCTGGATGTCTGCATCTTTTTGTACGACCAGGTCAGCTTGTAGAAGGCAAAGCTTGATTCATATTATGGGGACTTAGGACATGAACATTGATATTTTCGCTGCTCACTTTTAATGTGTGATCGTTCTGTTTATGGTGTTAATAGGGCTGTGTGGAGGATTGTTATACCCTGTCGACCATTTCAATTTGAGGTGACGTTGACATTAAACTGGAATGAAACTAGATAATATCAGTCCTCTCTGTCTGTCTGTCTGTCTGTCTGTCTCTATCTCTATCCATGCAGGTCGTAACACCAATGCCTTCCCACCCACCGCTTCCCATAGGCTCTCTCTCCCACCCGCACCAGAGTGGCCCTCATTAAATTTCCCAGCGTGGTCTGGATACAAGCCGCACTCAAACAGTGCAGCAATTAAGACTGGGGTCGCTTTTGCTCGCGATCACGCGCGCTCGTTGACAGACCGTGATCGAAGATTTGTCTTGCACGTGCGAAAACTGTAGACGTTACCAGAACGGATAGCTGCTGGCACTTCTTTATCTTCTTCCTGCTAACGGGACACTTTGGGGAAAGGGAGCGTTTTGGTTTGCTCATGTTACAAACTACTCGACGACACACACACACACACACACACACACACACACAGAGTCACTGCGATCGAGTGTGGATGGCATGTTCCATAGACTGTCAGTTGTGAAACCGGGAGGGTCGCCAGTGACACAGGGAAAGGGGTAAGGAAGAGTGAGGTGTCGCCGGCATATCTTGTCGCAGGCCACAGTATGTGCCGACGCACATATTGTCACACTTCGGCCCTCACGGCACATATTGTCACACTTTGGCCCTCACGGCATATATTGTCACACTTTGGCCCTCACGGCATATATTGTCACACTTCGGCCCTCACGGCACATATTGTCACACTTTGGGCCTCATGGCATATATTGTCACACTTTGGGCCTCATGGCACATATTGTCACACTTCGGCCCTCACGGCATATATTGTCACACTTTGGACCTCACGGCATATATTGTCACACTTTGGGCCTCATGGCACATATTGTCACACTTCGGCCCTCACGGCATATATTGTCACACTTTGGACCTCACGGCATATATTGTCACACTTCGGCCCTCACGGCATATATTGTCACACTTTGGGCCTCATGGCACATATTGTCACACTTTGGGCCTCATGGCACATATTGTCACACTTTGGGCCTCATGGCATATATTGTCACACTTTGGGCCTCATGGCATATATTGTCACACTTCGGCCCTCACGGCATATATTGTCACACTTTGGGCCTCACGGCATATATTGTCACACTTTGGGCCTCATGGCATAGATTGTCACACTTTGGGCCTCACGGCATATATTGTCACACTTTGGGCCTCATGGCATATATTGTCACACTTTGGGCCTCATGGCATATATTGTCACACTTTGGGCCTCATGGCATATATTGTCACACTTCGGCCCTCACGGCATATATTGTCACACTTTGGGCCTCACGGCATATATTGTCACACTTTGGGCCTCACGGCATATATTGTCACACTTTGGGCCTCACGGCACATATTGTCACACTTTGGGCCTCACGGCATATATTGTCACACTTTGGACCTCACGGCACATATTGTCACACTTTGGGCCTCATGGCATATATTGTCACACTTTGGGCCTCATGGCATATATTGTCACACTTTGGGCCTCATGGCATATATTGTCACACTTCGGCCCTCACGGCATATATAATGTCACACTTTGGGCCTCATGGCACATATTGACACACTTTGGGACTCACGGCACATATTGTCACACTTTGGGCCTCATGGCATATATTGTCACATATTGTCACACTTTGGGCCTCATGGCATATATTGTCACACTTTGGGCCTCATGGCATATATAGTCACACTTCGGCCCTCACGGCACATATTTCCACACTTCGGTACAAATTATCACTGGGGACAATATATGCCTGTTAGTGTCACTATAAACTGCATTGGCGACAACATATATACTGGCGACAATATGTGCTGCAATAGTATGTATGTACGTGTGCGTGTGCGCATGCGCGTTTGTTGCTGATATGTGTGTGTGTGTGTGCGTGCGTGCGTGCGTGCGTGTGTGTGTGTGTGTGTGTGTGTGCGTGCGTGCGTGTGTGTGTGTGTGTGTGTGTGTGTTTGCCGTACGAATGTATGTTTGTGAGAGTGCGTGGGCGTTTGTAGGAGGGAAGGAGGGAGGTGGGGGAAGGGGACGGAAGTATGGTAGGCATAGAATAATTGCACACAGCGGTCAGTGTTGGGTAGTGAAAGTTAGAATGGGTGGGTTATTCATTTTAGCAGCCGACAAAGCTGGTGAGGCTATTGTGCTCAATGTGTACTGAGTGGGTGAAAACTCTGTGTGCTGAGTGGATGAAAGCTCTGTGTGAGTGGGTGAAAGCTCTGTGTGAGTGGGTTAAAACTCTGTGTAAGCAAGTTACAACTCTGTGGGCTGAGTGGGTTAAAACTCTGTGTGAGTGGGTTAAAACTTTGTGTGAGTGGGTTAAAACTCTGTGGGCTGAGCGGGTTAAAACTGTGTAAGTGGGTTAAAACTCTGTGGGCTGAGTGGATGAAAGCTCTGTGTGCTGAGTGGATGAAAACTCTGTGTAAGTGGGTTAAAACTCTGTGTGAGTGGGTTAAAACTCTGTGGGCTGAGTGGATGAAAGCTCTGTGTGAGTGGGTTAAAACTCTGTGGGCTGAGTGGATGAAAGCTCTGTGTGAGTGGATGAAAACTCCGTGTGAGTGGGTTAAAACTCTGGGCTGAGTGGATGAAAGCTCTGTGTGAGTGGATGAAAGCTCTGTGTGAGTGGATGAAAACTCTGTGTAAGTGGGTTAAAACTCTGTGGGCTCAGTGGGTTAAAACTCTGTGGGCTCAGTGGGTTAAAACTCTGTGTGAGTGGGTTAAAACTGTGGGCTGAGTGGGTTAAAACTCTGTGTAAGTGGGTTAAAACTCTGTGTGTGAGCGGATGAAAACTCAGTGTGAGTGGGTGAAAACTCTGTGGGCTGAGTGGATGAGAACTCTGTGTAAGTGGGTTAAAACTCTGTGTGCTGAGTGGATGAAAGCTCTGTGTGAGTGGGTTAAAACTCTGTGTGCTGAGTGGATGAAAACTCTGTGTGAGTGGGTTAAAACTCTGTGTGCTGAGTGGATGAAAGCTCTGTGTGAGTGGATGAAAACTCTGTGGGCTGAGTGGGTTAAAGCTCTGTGTGCTGAGTGGATGAAAACACTGTGTGAGTGGGTTAAAACTCTGTGTGCTGAGTGGATGAAAGTTCTGTGTGAGTGGATGAAAACTCTGTGTGAGTGGGTTAAAACTCTGTGTGCTGAGTGGATGAAAACTCTGTGTGAGTGGGTTAAAACTCTGTGTGCTGAGTGGATGAAAGTTCTGTGTGAGTGGATGAAAACTCTGTGTGAGTGGGTTAAAACTCTGTGGGCTGAGTGGGTTAAAACTCTGTGTAAGTGGGTTAAAACTCTGTGTGAGTGGGTTAAAACTCTGTGGGCTGAGTGGGTTAAAACTCTGTGTAAGTGGGTTAAAACTCTGTGTGCTGAGTGGATGAAAGTTCTGTGTGAGTGGATGAAAACTCTGTGTGAGTGGGTTAAAACTCTGTGGGCTGAGTGGGTTAAAACTCTGTGTAAGTGGGTTAAAACTCTGTGTGCTGAGTGGATGAAAGCTCTGTGAGTGTGGATGAAAGCTCTGTGTGAGTGGATGAAAGCTCTGTGTGAGTGGGTGAAAGCTCTGTGTGAGTGGATGAAAGCTCTGTGTGAGTGGATGAAAGCTCTGTGTGAGTGGGTGAAAGCTCTGTGTGAGTGGATGAAAGCTCTGTGTGAGTGGATGAAAGCTCTGTGTGAGTGGGTGAAAGCTCTGTGTGAGTGGGTGAAAGCTCTGTGTGCGTGGATGAAAGCTCTGTGTGCGTGGATGAAAACTCGCAAAACAGAAAAGAAAAAAAAAAAAAAAAGCAACCTACATGATCCCATACCCTACAACACATATTTACATACTATACACAAATAATAAATTATATATTTTATAATTTGTGTATCATAATTATGCTACAGAAGTCATCAGCGCTTCATCTTACTTCAGAAAAACTGTGTGAATGTGTGTGTATGCATGCCGGCGTACGTGTGTGTGCGTGTGTGTGTGTGTGCGTGCGTGTGCGTGTGCGCGTGTGTGTGTGTGAGCGCGCGTCCGCGCGTGCTTTAACTATTGGAGAGGAGGTATTGAAAAAATGATTCAAGGAAGCTGGACCCCCCAAAAAAACAACCTCTTAAGATGGGTTGTACTCGTTTTAGGCTAGGTGTACAATAAATAAATATCTATTGAAAAAGAAGAAGGCTTACCAGCTTCGAAAATCGTAGAAAAATTCAAATGTCCAACCCAGAACAAACGCTTTTTGTGTCATCAGTCGTATACGCCCTGAACTCTCGGAACACGGCATGTGTTGAAGTGATCGAGTTGAGTTTGACGACCTGCTGACTGGCGCCCTTCAGGTCGATTTGGTCAGGTCTTGGGTCTTGGTTCTGTGGAGATTTCGTTACTTGAGGGGTGAGTCCTGTCTCTTCCACTTTCTGCCTCCTCATATTGAGTGACCACGTCTCTTTGCTGTTAGCCAAAACTGAATGGACAATTCCACGTCCAAGTGAGGTGAAGGTTGAGTGCCGTCAATGCCTTATTTTTTTTCTTTTCTTTTTCAAGTCGGCATGTAGGTCGCCTTGAAGCTTGGTTCCAGTTGGATTTGCTCAGCTTACTCTGGGACTGGTGATGCATTCCTTCAACACGAGACTCGCCTCAAAGTTTTACCCTTTCCCGCTTGCCAAGAGTTGTGCAGAACTGAAGACGGTGGATTCCATGCACGTGCTTGCTGGGAGATTCATAAATTGTGCAGATATTACTCGTGCTTGCTGGGAGATACACAAGTTACACAGAGATTACTCAGTCGTGCTTGCTGGGAGATACACAAGTTACACAGAGATTACTCAGTCGTGCTTGGTGGGATATACACAAGTTACACAGAGATTACTCAGTCGTGCTTGGTGGGATATACACAAGTTACACAGAGATTACTCAGTCGTGCTTGGTGGGATATACACAAGTTACACAGAGATTACTCGTGCTTGCTGGGATATACACAAGTTACACAGAGATCACTCATACCGCACTGGACACAAGAGAGGCACTACCTGTTCATCCAGTCCCTTTATAGCGCGTTCGCACAACACACACAGAGACACAGACACACACATTTTAACAGCTCTGGATATTTATCATGGTGATGATCATGATAATCACCATAATTATAATCATCATCTCTCAGTTGGTGTTTGCTCTGAAGACTGATGACAAAATGTGTCTTGAGTCGAGGCACATTTTGTCACGGGCAAGATGTGCAGTCGACAATGATAATAATGATAACAGCAACAACAACAATAATAAAGTGGAGTGATGGACAAGAGGTAACGCGTCCGCACAGGAAGCGAGAGAATCTGAGCGCGCTGGTTCGAATCACGGCTCAGCCGCCGATATTTTCTCCCATCCGCAAGACCTTGAGTGGTGGTCTGGACGCTAGTCATTCGGATGAGACGATAAACCAATGTCCCGTGTGCTGCATGCACTTAGCGCACGTAAAAGAACCCACGGCAACAAAAGGGTTGTTCCTGGCAAAATTCTGTAGAAAAATCCAATTCGATAGGAAAAACAAAACTGCACGCAGGAAGAAAACAACAACAAACAAGAGAGGCAGAGCCTTCAAGACTCACTTGTGATACACTTTTTAAAAAATCCAAGCTTTTTATGTATTGAGTATAATGCATTTACTGATATATTTATATTTTTTATATTCTCTAAACTTGGCACTTTGATCTGATATTCGACTCAACAAAAGATCTGTCATTATTTTCATTTTTTGTTCAAACAGGAACTTCTTTTGCTAAGCATGAAAGTTTTGTTTATTGCAAACGTTTTGCTGCAGGCAGTAAAACAAGGGAAATTACTCTGCTGGTGGACTTAGTTTGCTTTCAACTGATCTTTCTCATCTTAAATATTACATTTTGAAATTATACTCAATACATAAAAAGCTTGGATGTTTTTTAAAAAGTGCATCATAAGTGAGTCTTGAAGGCCTTGCCTCTCTTGTTTCAAAATGTAATATTTAAGATGAGAAAGATCAGTTTAAAGCAAATTAACTCCCCCTAGCATTACAGAGTAATTTCCCTTTTTTACTATCTGCACCAAAACGTTTGCAAAATAAATAAAACTTCCATGCTTAGCAAAAGAAGTTCCTGTTTGAACAAAAAATGATAATAATGACTGCTCTAGCTGTTGGGTCAGAATATCAGATCAAAGTGCCAAGTTTAGAGAATACAAAAAATATAAATATAACAGTAAATGCAGTTTGCATATAATTAGGCTTCATTCTTTATTTTTTTGTGCCCATCCCAGAGGCGCAATATTGTTTTAAACAAGATGACTGGAAAGAACTGAATTTTTCCTATTTTTATGCCAAATTTGGTGTCAACTGACAAAGTAGTTGCAGAGAAAATGTCAATGTTAAAGTTTACCACGGACACACAGACACACAGACACACAGCCACACACACACACACACAGACAACCGAACACCGGGTTAAAACATAGACTCACTTGTTTACACAAGTGAGTCAAAAACGGATGGCTCTGTAGTGTAGCGACGCGCTCTCCCTGGGTGGAGCAGCCCGAATTTCACACAAAGATATATGTTGTGATAAAAAGAAATACAAATACAAATAATAATGGATACTTATCAAATGTGTTGTAAGAGCTCAAAGCTTTTACAATGAACATTAAAGACACACAAACACAAGCAATAACTGACAAAAGGAAGAAGAAAAAATAATGATTTGACGCACAAAACTATAAAAACAGATTCAAAGACTATGCGTATCACATTACTTAATCACACACACACACACACACACACACACAATGTCTGGCGACAATATTTGCCCTGATAATATATTGTCACCAGCGACAATACGTCCGGCGACAACCTAACTATGCCCAACAAGAGGTGTGGAGGGAGAGAGCGTTTGGAAGGGGATATGGGGGTGGTCGGGAAGGGAGGAGGGGGATTCGGAAAGGGGGGCGGGGGGAGAGGGCGTGAAGAGGGGGAGTGTGCAGACAAAAAGAGATGAGCAGTTTGCCGGGCCCCGCAAGACGTGTTTGATGTCTGTCGTGTTAACGAGCTGTGTGGCCACACATGCTATCTTTCCCGGTCCGTCGGGAGACAGAACCAGGAGGATTTCCAGACAATGGAACAGCCCTACTTCGTCAGCCCGGGAGACAGAATCAGAAGGATTTCCAGACAATGGAACAGCCCTGCCTCGTTAGCCCGGGAAACAGAATCAGGAGGATTTCCAGACAATGGAACAGCCCTGCAGACAGAACCAGGAGGATTTCCAGACAATGGAACAGCCCTGCAGACAGAATCAGGAGGATTTCCAGACAATGGAACAGCCCTGCAGACAGAACCAGGAGGATTTCCAAACAATGGAACAGCCCTGCAAACAGAACCAGGAGGATTTCCAGACAAT